>NW_012279221.1:0-1717 GCF_000151885.1 Dipodomys ordii
AAAAAAAAAAAAAAAAAAGCAACTTGGAAGAAATAATGGTAAAATAAGACAAACAAAAAAATGTAATATTCTCAGATAATAAAAGATTTTTGACCCATGAAATAGACATGGAATACTTCAGAAAAGCGATGCTCAGGAAAGATTTAAATATGACAACAGAAGTAGAAATTTGAGGAAAGCTCTCACAAATTATGAGACAGACAAGACAGAAGGGGAAGGAGAATATGGAAAATGAATGTAAAAGATAAATTATAGAATCATTTTCTTTCTTCTCTACAAGTGAGCTTTCATTATACACCTATAATTTTCAAAGATGATCAAAGTTGGCCTTCCCATTTTTCTAGAATAGGCAACAACCCATACATATATGAAAACAACCATAATCATGACCAAATTTTGAATTTCTACCAGGGCACTGGTGGCTCATGCTTGTAATTCTAGCTATTTGGAAAGCTGAGAATTTAAGGATCATGGTTTGAGGCAGCCTAGGCAGAAAATTTTAAGAGACTCCTTCCCCTGGACACAGTGGTATGTGACTGTTATTTCAGTTACAATTGGAAGTCAAATGATGCAGATCATGGCCATAGTATTCACCCCAGCAGAATCCAAGACCTTATCTCAAAATTATCAGCACAAAAAAGGATAGAAGGAATAGGAAGCTGGTGCCTCATATCTGTAATCCTAGCTACTCAGGAGGCTGAGATCTGAAGATCAAGGTTCAAAGCCAGCCTGGGCAGCAAAGTTTGTTAAACTCTTAACTGTGCTAAACTACCCAAAAAAACAGAAGTGGAGCTAAAGTGACTGAATGTATCTTCTTTTGTTTTTTATTTTCTCCACTTCATTCTCCTTTCATATTACCTCTTCTTCTGTTATTCCTCATTCTACTCTTACCAGGTCTTGACCTATTCCTTCAGACCTATTTCCAAACAAATGGTACTTTATATCTGTATAGTACTCTTAGAAGATACAACATCTTCAAAGTTATACAAATTCTTATTTGTACACTTAATATTTGTACAAATCCCTAACATTTCTAAGCACAGTTCTTAATTTGATTTCCATAATAGTCATCTGACATAGAGCAAAGTTGTGATTTTATTTACTTGCAGTACTGGGGATCACATATGCTAGGTATCTGCCCAAACATGATCATTTACAGACAGGAAATTAAGTCCTCAGAAGGTAAGTCAATTAGCCTGATGCCATCTAACAAATCAGTAACCAAGCCAGAGTAAGATTCTTCTTGCATGCTATAATAAACACATCAACATTCATCTTTCCTTTGCCACAAGACATAATTATCTATATTGTCTCCAAATTAATCTGAGTGATTTTCTAACATATAAGATGATAATTAAGCCTTTTAAGGCACTTTATTATTTCACAAATTAGGAGAACTCTTGCTTAATAGCAGAAAAAATTTTACATAATAAAATGCACCTAAGAGAAAATAAGTGCAAGATTCAGGAATTCTAGAGCTACTACTTTCTAGTTCTTCTACATGACAGTTAGTACTCAGAGCTTTCATAAAAAATATTAAGTCCACCAGGCACAGGTGGCTTACACCTCCAATCCTATTTAGGAGGTTGAAATCTGAGGATCTCAGCTCAAAGCCAGCCTAGGTAGGAAAGCCAGTGAGCCTTCTAGTTGACTACCAAAAAAGCCAAAAGTGGAGCTGAGTTGTAGATCCCTACCTTTGAGGAAAAAAAAAAAAAAA
>NW_012279222.1:0-1255 GCF_000151885.1 Dipodomys ordii
TCTGAGGATTGCAGTTCAAAGCCAGCCTGGGCAGGAAAGTTCCTGAGACTCTTATCACCAATTAAACTACCAGAAAACTGGAAGTGGTGTTGTGGCTCATGTGGTAGAGCTCTTGCCTTGAGCTGAAGAACTGAGGGACAGCGCCCAGGCCCAGAGTTCAAGCTCTATAATCCCCCCTCCCCCCTCCAAAAAAAAGCACACAGAACTGCTAAGTTTAGGATGTCCCTGACTATGGGCCTTCTGTCCTTCACTGGGTGGCATGTGGTCCTGCCTAGTAGCCTGTGCCCGGCCAGCAGGGCCAGGTCCCTCTGCCTGTCACTGGCAAAAATTCTGTTTTTTTTCAAGGGGCACCTGAAAAAAACACTTGACCCTTCCCACACCTGGCTTCTTGTTTCTTTCTTTCTTTCTTTTTTTTTGTAATAGTGAGATTTGAACTCAGAGTTTTATGCTTGTCAGACAGGTGTTCTACTACTTTAGCAGCACCCCTTTTTTTCTCTCTGCTTTTATTCTTCAGTTTCTTTTTTCTTTTTAGTAGTACTGGGGGTTGAACTCAGAGCTCATGGCCTCATGCTTGCTACGCAGATGCTAATCACTTGAACCACCCATCCAGTCCTTTTTGTATTGGTAATTTTCCACGTAGGGTCTTGCTTTGAAGCCTTTGTTGGCTAGAATGATAGGCGTGATCCATGATACCTATCCATTGGTCAAGATGGGGATCTCTTAAGCTTTTAGCCCTGGCTGACCTTGTACCACCATTCCCCGATCTCTGCCTATCAAGTTGCTGGGATTATAGCTTGAGATACTGTGACCAGTGCTGCTCTGGTTATTTTATTTATTTATGTTTTTGGGTCCGGTCGTGGGGCCTGAACTCTGGGCCTGAGCGCTGTCCCTCAGCTCTTCAGCTCAAGGCTAGTACTCTACCACGTGAGCCACAGCGCCACCTCTGGCTTTTTTCTTTTTGCTTATATGGTGCTGAGGAATCGAACCCAGGGCCTCAGGCATGCAAGGCAAGCACTCTACCACTGAGCCACCTTCCCAACCCTCTAGTTATTCTTGAGATAGAGTCTCATGTTTTTGTCTGGGCCAGACTGGACCTTGATCCTGCTATAGCTGGGATGACAGATACGCTGCCACGCTCAGCTGAGTTTCATGTCCTGAATTTGCTCTCCTAAATTGGAAACTTAAACCCATGGATGTCTTCCTCCCCTTTCCCCACCATGCAGCCCTTCTTCGATTTGGCTCAGATTTTTTTTTT
>NW_012279223.1:0-1711 GCF_000151885.1 Dipodomys ordii
CTGGTGGAGCTTGTGAATGAATTTCCCCCCCAACTACCTGGCCCCACCCCCAGGCATCCTCAACCAATGACTGGTGGAGCTTGTGAATGAATTCCCCCCCCAACTACCTGGCCCCGCCCCCAGGCAGCCCTCAACCAATGACTGGTGGAACTTGTGAATGAATCCCCAGCTCCCTGGCCCCGCCCCCAGGCAGTCCTCAACCAATGACTGGTGGAGCTTGTGAATGCCCCTTTCTGGCCCCGCCCCCAAATGGGAGGCCTTTCAGATGCCTGCTGGGCATTTTCCCCCACGGTGGTTCCCGGGCGGGACTGAGGTCTGGGCGGTCCTGGGGGCCACCCTTCCCCTCCCCAGGGCTGGAGCTGCTTCCTGGGGCCTCATGATAGAATGCATGCCCCAGCCCTCTCCTGGAGAGCTCCACGACCCTCGTGGAGGAGAGGTAAGACTCCACCCGAGGCCAGGTGTGCAGCGGGCGGGGAGGGAAGGGCAGGGCACGGTTCCCGTCACTCACGGTCTCGAACTTCTTGTCCGGATAGAGGCAGGTCTCCCCTCCCGCCGTGAAGTTGCAGAAAACGCGGAACGCGTCCCGCGCGCAGCCCTGATTGGGGTCAATCCAGTACTCCCCTGCGGCAGAGCCCGGGAGTGAGCCCCGAAGGTGAGCCCAGACGCCCCTGCCGCCCCCTCGGCCGCCCCGGACGCTCACCGTCGGGCAGGTGCGGGTGCTGGCGGTGGAGCTCGTGGCACATCAGGCCTGGGCGCTCGGCCGTGCCCGGCGGGCGCTGCAGCTGCGCCACCTCCAGGCTCAGGGAGTTGAGCGAAGCCAGCACCTCCTCCAGGCCGCTCTCGGGGAAGCCCAGGGCAGCACGGCGAAGACGCCTGAGCGGCTCCGCAGGGGGACCCTGCACCAAGGCAGAGATGAGGGGAGACGGAGAGGGAGCAAGGCAGAGGAGGGGGAGACACGCGTGAGAAGACAAGAAAAGGTGTGAAGACCCAGGTAGGTCAAAGCCTCTGTAAATATCACCCCCAAATTGCCACACATACCCCTTGTCACCCCCCAGACCCTCCTGGGAGCTTTCCTCCCCAACTGTACCCCTGTACATCTGGCTGAGCTGTAGGGTACCGAATGAAGACATCCCAAATCTCTGCTTTAGAAACTTACTGGAGGTCCAGGAGGACCTGCGGGCCCAGTGTCTCCGCGGGGACCAGAGGAACCCTGGAGGGAGAAAAAAAACACATCACATTGTGATGAACTCTTGTTTGTGAAGAGCATTTCCCTGCCAGCACACACACACACACACACACACACACACACACACACACACACCCCTCCAGGAAGGACTTAAGAGGTTCAGTACTGGGCACAAGATGCTTATTTTCAAGGAGGTGCTGGTCTCTCACACCTGTAATCCCAGATACTCAGGAGGCTGAGATCTGTGAATCATGATTCAGGGCCAGCCAGGGTAGAAAAGCCCAGGAGACTCTGATCTCCAATGAAGTACCAAAATGCCAGAAGATCCTTGAGCAAAAAAAAGCTAAGGACCAGGGGGCTGGGAAGGTGGCTCAGTGGTAGAGCGCTTGCCTCGCATGCATGAGGCCCTGGGTTCAATTCCTCAGCACCCCATAAGCAGAAAAAGCCAGAAGTGGTGCTGTGGCTCAAGTGGTAGAGCACTAGCCTTGAGCTGAAGAGCTGAGGGACAGTGCCTAGGCCCAGAGT
>NW_012279224.1:0-1520 GCF_000151885.1 Dipodomys ordii
GAGCCACAGCACCACTTCCGGCTTTTTTCTTTTTGCTTATGTGGTGCTGAGGAATCGAACCCAGGGCCTCATGCATGCAAGGCAAGCGCTCTGCCACTGAGCCACCTTCCCAGCCCCAAATCTGAGAGACTTAATTATCTGCATTTAGCCAGCAGAAAGCCAGAACTGGAGACATGGTTTAAGTGGTAGAGCACCAGCTATGAGCAAAGAAGTTGAGGGTGTAAGTCACTGAGTTCAAGCCATAATAGGCGCGGGCATGTACACACACACACACACACACACACACACACACACACACACACATACACATACACACACGCACACATGCATGCACACACCACCACCATGCACACAACCTGAGTGAATGAATGAAGAGGGAACTAAAAGTCTATGTGACCAAAGCCCAAGGTTAGGTTTTCATGCAGTGGTTGTTTCTCTTGTCATAAAAGCTTGGACATAGAAAGGGATCAGAGTACTGCTCCTACATGGCTGCCATCTCACCTGGAGTTGAAATGGAGGAAGCTATGTGGTTTCCTTTGAACTACTAGAATACCTTACTTTCTAGAGCAATCATGGTTCCATAGTAAAAACTATGCTAACTTTATTTTTTTAAGTAGTATTTTTAAGTACCCACAAGAAAATCCTGGCTATCTGTACCTTCACTAAGGCAATGCCCATATTTTTAGGTGAACAAATGGTATTTTCTATATATTTTTCACATGTTGGTTGTGAGAACATTGTTCTGTAATCTAGACATGATTATATATTATCACAAGGAAAAAGTTGCCCCATTAAATCCTTTTGTAAGATGTAGCTCTGGAACCACAAAATTCTACTTAATCATGTCAGGCGATGAGCCATGTCATTTGATTGCCTCTGTCTTATCCCTACTCCTCAGATGCTTTGATTTGAGGTTATCTTGTATATATGTCTTGGTCTTACAGTGAGTTTGACTTGATAAATGCGTCTCAGGGTCAAAGATCAGAGGGCCACCTTCCCCCTCCTACAGCCTCACTGCTACATGCTGTCCAATTTCAAAAGTGGCCCATATCTTCTATTCACTTAGGTCATAAGGCATGGGATCATTCTTGGCTACTTCGATCTTTTACCCCTTCCCTACCCTGTCCCACTCTAGTCTGCCAGTAAATCATCTCAGTTTTGTCATCTAAATACGTCTTGACTCTGTCCCTTTCCTAATCACTAGAATACTGGCCCTTAGTCAAGATGCTGCCTCCCACCTAGATAATGCAATGACTGAACTGCTCTTCCAGCTCTATTCCTGTCCACTTCATCTTCCCCCACAGCAGGCAGAAGGGTCTTCTCAATCTTTTTTTTTTTGAGGGGGGGGGTCCAGTCATGGGGCCTGAACTCTGGGCCTGGGCGCTGTCCCTCAGCTCTTGAGCTCAAGGCCACCACTCTGCCACTTGAGCCACAGCGCCACTTCCAGCTTTTTTCTTTTTGCTTATGTGGTGCTGAGGAATCGAACCCAGGGCCTCATGCATGCAAGGCAAGCGCTCTAC
>NW_012279225.1:0-2300 GCF_000151885.1 Dipodomys ordii
GTGGCTGCTCTCGACTCGGGGCTGTGTAGGTGTGGATGCAGGAAGGTAGATGATTATAAATGGTAGGAATGCCTGAGGACCAATTAGAGAGTTCAGTTCTCACCAGCCAACAATCCAAGATTCAATTACTGCCTACTGTGCAGCAGGCACTGTTCTAGAGAGTTGGACTCAAATAACCGAATGGATGGATTTTTAAAGGTTTAATAATGAAGGTAATGCATCAGCGTTAAGCTACTTTCTTATCAGGAGGTAGCTCCATGACTCTTTTGGGATAACTGTTATGATATCAACAAGGCATATGAGAGATTTTCCCTGGTATGGAGTTGCCTCCTTTTTCTCAGCACAGGCAGCCAAATATACCCCAGGTTTTGGACTTGAAGCAGTCCTATGTTCTGCTTGTTTAGTCAAGGATTCAAAAGCTTTTGTATTTGTGTGCCTTAAAAAGTACACAGAACTTGAGTGTGCCAGGGGCTTCCTGTCCCCTGTTCTTGCTCCTGCTGCTGCTTCTGGGCTTCCTGCTGACATCTGAGCTTACCCCTCAGTTCAAAGTGTTCGGGTAGGAGTCGAGATTGGGTTCAAGCTACAGCAACTGTTGAGGCCTCTAGCAGTTGAATCCCTGCAGGGTACGCAGAGGCGCTCCTGTCTTTGGTGTAATTATCCCAGTTAGTTTTTTTTTCCTTCTTCTTCTTTTACAACTTTGGTGACAGATGAAAAGAAAGTTCCAGATGTATGCCAGCCCCTGCAGTCTTTCCCAGTCTGAATTCCAGGATTCAGGATTATTCAGATCATTTCACTGACTTGTTTACTTGATAATGTTAGACAGTCCAGCCTTCATCTGGTCCACCTGGTCCACTGGAGGTGGAACACTGGACTCTTCTTTCCACTCAGGGGCTCTGTCGAGGGTGCCAGTTCCAAGGGTGTTGAGGAGCACAGTGGGGATTTGAATACAATTGTTTGGCTCTTTTTTTCCTCCTACATCTTTTCTTTGCATATTACTTTGTGAGAAGACAAAATCAACACTCAGGAAGTGTTTTCAATGGTACTATCATCTATTAATTTGGAATATGTGGAATCATGGCCTGTAGACATAGTCATTTTCTTCATGTGAACTTTCTTCCTGGTGGAGCTGACCTGGCTGTATTTGCACAGAGAAGCTTGAAGTGTGGCTTCATGCCTCCTGTTTCTGATGTCCCCTTTGCATGGACTGCACGGGCATTGTTTCTCTTCTCTTTTCATCACAGCCTAACATGTTCCCACCCTCATTTTGACCTTCACATAAACCAGCCCTGTGCACAAGCCTTTAGGAGAACCATCTGATCTATGTGCTCAGTAGTCATACGTAGTATTAAGACCAGTGCTGTCTTTCATGGTGCTCTAAAATATCAGCTACCTCTTGCGTTCTTTTTGTTGTTGTTGTTGGTTATGGGGCTTGAACTCTGGGCCTGGGCACTATCCCTGAGCTCTTCAGCTCAAGGTGAGTGCTTTACCACTTGAGCCACAGGGCCATTTCCCCTTGGGTTCTTTTAACTCTGCATATATTTGTGCTTTGTTCAGCTTCTTTGTAAGCTCCCCAAGGACAGTCACCACATCCCACACCAGTTAAAACCATTCTTCTCTGCCTATTGACTATCGCAGCATGAACAATTACTTGGTGATATTTATGTTCTGAAATTTAGAATTGGAATAACGGAGAACTGAATTTAAACATTATAATCTTGGTGTTAAGTTGAATAATGACCTTCAATACTTTGAGAAAATTACATTGTGTGTGTGTGTGTGTGTGTGTGTGTGTGTGTGTGTGTGTGTACGTACGTGTGTACCAGTCTTGGGGCTTGACCTCAGGGCCTGGGTGCTGTCCTTGAGCCTCTTTTTGCTAAAGGCTAGTGCTCTGCCAGTCAAGCCAGAGCCCCATTATAAGCCAGAGTCTATTGCAGGTGCGAGCCACCAGCATCCAGCACACTATGAAGTGTTAAGATCCACGTCATTATCTTTGCATCCCAATGTACCCAAGTGTCAAACAGCTCTTTGCCCAGTTAGCACATGAGTGCTATCCTGCTATGGTGAAAGGTATTCCAACTATAATTCCAAGTCAGTAGTGGATAGCGAATGAAACAGACTTCAAATATAGAGTTGTTGATGGACTAGTGATGGCTGCCTTTTTGTTGTTGTTACTGGATGATGGAAAATGTTAGGTCCCTCTTCTTTCTCTTCCTTCCTTCCTTCCTTCCTTCCTTCCTTCCTTCCTTCCTTCCTTCCTTCCTTCCTTCCTTCTTTCCTTCCTTCCTTCCTTCCTTCCTTCC
>NW_012279226.1:0-1818 GCF_000151885.1 Dipodomys ordii
CCCAACTCCACTCCCCCAAGTTGTAAGGTTTGTTTTCAACATAGTGTCTTATGACCTTTTTATAACTACAAGTGTTCTAACTAAATGGACACATTCATATATTTGACTTTCTTCCTCTCCTCTCTCTCTTCCTCGCATTATATGTCTCTTTGTCTTTTTTAAATTCTGCTACTTCATTCATAATCTTCAAGTAGGAAGAATATTGAATATATAGTTATTTGCATTTTATTTTCCAATCATTCTTGATTTTTTTCCCAGTTGGTCCTGGGGCTTGAACTTATGGCCTGGGTGCTGTCCCCAAGTCTCTTTGTGCTCAGTGCCACTTCCAGCTTTTTTTTTTTTTTGAGTAGTTTATTGGAGATAAGAGTCTCATGGGGACTTTTCTGCCCAGGCTGTCTTTGAACCATCATCTTCAGATCTTAGCCTCCTGAGTAGCTAGGATTACAGGAGTGAGCCACTGGCACCTGCCTCATTTTTAATTATTTTTACTCATCATTCAAACAACATATCTTCTCTCTGCTAAGTGCGCAGATCTCACACTCTGTGAGTTCTTAGTAAAAAAGCAGTCTCACTTTTAGCTTAGTATTCTATTAATGAATAGATATTCTTCAAAACAGAGAAGATTGTATTGTTACTAGCATATTAAACATAAATCTGGCTAAACTGAAATAGTCTTAAATTTTATTGCATGTAGTATGAAACTGGCAGAGTAAAAAATAAATGAAGTGCTATCATAATCATAATTTGAAATTATTTTTAATTTACTTAACTATGGTTTCTTATTTTCTGAAACTTTAGTTATAATCCATCTCAATTTCCTTAATGTGGTCATGTGTTTCAGTTCTAGTAGGTCAGCTTTCAGTTTAATGGACTTATTTTGGAATCACAAAGACAATCA
The DNA here is from genome assembly GCF_000151885.1 of Dipodomys ordii. Taxonomy (NCBI): domain Eukaryota; kingdom Metazoa; phylum Chordata; class Mammalia; order Rodentia; family Heteromyidae; genus Dipodomys; species Dipodomys ordii. The sequence continues at coordinate 899 of NW_012279226.1, forward strand.
CTGAGTTTATATCCTCTGAAATATATGTCTAACATCAGAGAATCATTTGCTTCAGGACAATTTCAAACCATCAACAAATGTGTCAAAGCCCAACACAAAAGAGCGAACAAGAACTTTTACAATGAGTAGTCAAAAAGATTTCTATAGAAAAACATATGTGCATTTGTAACAAAGCCTTACAGACAGGTACAAACAGTAAATTCTCTTCCACAACCCAGAATTCATTGTTAAGTATAAAGATTTTGGTATATGGGAGAAGGATTATGATTCCTACAATAGTTGGCAATATAAGGGCTTGTTATCTCACACAGGTTAGCTTGGAGAATAAAGTTGATGTCAGTACCTCTCCCTAATATGTCTATATTTTGGTTGCTTAGCTTATTGGTTTCTTATCCATAATTCAGAAATTTTCTTTCCTCTATATTTCTAAAACTAAACACATACTGCAAATACACAGCGTTTGAGAAGCAATTAGAGTTAATGGGATTAAAAATCAAATCACACAACTGCTCTTGGCTTGTGTGCAATTGCACAGTAGAGCTTTGTATTCCAAATGCACAAAAGTGAGTTATTGCCCTGGTTCGTGGAAGGTCTCTATAGACTTTATATGCATTTCTCCTGGGGCAATTTTTTTGATGAGAGAAATGGTACAGATTTAATTTTTACAACAAGGATATTTGTATTCTCTTGCTTGGAAATTGCTTTTGATAGATGTTAAAGATAACAATGAGAAAAAAAACAGGGATACAGCCAGAAAAATAAAATATTAAGGATATGTTTTTCTGACTATACATGATATCAGTACGTACATATATATATATATATAAGTAAATACATATATATCAATAACTATATAACTATAACTATATATATAGTTATATATATATAACTATATATATATAACTATATATAGATATATA
>NW_012279227.1:0-2204 GCF_000151885.1 Dipodomys ordii
AAGGTTCCCTTCTGTCCACATCCCCTCCAGCATCTGTTGATTAGAGTTCTTGATTATAGCCATTCTAACTGGGATGAGATGGTATCTCAATGTTGTTTTGATTCGCATTTCTTTTATGTCTAGAGAGGTTGAGCATTTCTTCATGTGTCTATTGGCCATCCTTCTTTCCTCTTCAGAGAAATTTCTCTTGAAGTCTTTAGCCCACTTATATCCCTCCCCCACGGTATAACCTGTTTTCACTGTATTTGATGTTGTTATAATTTGTGGAGGGGAAGGGAAAAAAATGAATCGTTTAAATAGGGATACAGGTGGACCCATTGCAACAGTGAGACGTACTCGTTATGTCGAAAATGAACTTTACAACTTTGGTGCGGGGGTGGGGGGTGGGGGGGAGGGTTAGGTGGGGGCAGGCCTGAGGGAGGATGGGATAAGAAGGGGAAACAAAGGAGAAGGCTACAATGCTTGATAAGAAATGTACTCATTATCTTGTCCATGTAATTGTAACCCCCCTGTACAATATTTTCACACACACACACAAAAAGACACAGTCACTTCTAATCCATCAGATTCTGTCCCCCTTCCACCTTGGTCATGGGGCTTGAATTCAGGGCATTGTCCCTGAACTTCTTTTGTTCAAGGCTAGCATTCTACCACTTGAGCCACAGCTCTTTTTCTGGCTTTTTGTTAGTTTAGTGGAGATAACGTATCATGGACTTTCCTGCCTGGGCTGATTTTGAGCTGCAATCCTCAGATCTCAGCCTCCTGAGTATAGGCATTAGCCTTTTCTTATGCATTCTGTCCAGTGCTATCTTACACTATGTAAATGTGTCACTATTGAACCCAATTAAGAAGATTATCTTTTTTCTCTGGGGGAATATTGTCTAATTAGTAATCTATTTCTGTACTTTTGTCCTAAGACAAAGGTTCCCCAGCCAGTTTCCTAGGCTCGTTTTGATATTTGTGTTCTGATAGTTTCAAGACTAGAGATGCTAGGGTAATGCAGTTTTTGCCATTCAGTTTAGATGCTTAGCAATGAACCCTTAGGTTTTGCCTTTAGGATTTAACATGTATCATATGTCCAATGTCATGGTGAGTTATCAAGGATGGTTCCCATGTAAGGGCCAAGCTTTATCAACCTCAGAGGGATTTTCTGTACAGGGTTCATTGTGCAGGGTTCTGTAAATATGAGGTAAAAGGAAAGGTGATATTGTTGCCTTAGAAGAAGTTCTCTTCTAGTAAAGATAGCTGTAAAATAACCCAAGGGTACTATAGCATTTTCAGTGAACACTTTGATAGTCACAGAAGAGGGCAACTTAAGTTAGCTTTACCCATGTCCAGTGCAATTGACATATAACCTGGGTCTGAATAGATGATTAGGTAAAATCAGATGAAGGATCTACTGCTGCTGTAGGGCTAGGCAAAGTGGTACACTTCTGTAATCCCAAGAGGCAGAGGTAGGAGGATTGTAGTTTGAAGCCAGCCTGGGCAAAAGTAGGAGACTCCATCTGCAAAACTAACTTAAAAAATGACTGTGAGCATAGTGCAAGTGGCAGAAAGTTTGCCCAGTGAGGTCTGGAGTTCAAAACCATAGTACTGCCAAAAAAAAAAAATCAATGCATACTGTGTATACCAAATAGGAGAAGGATAAAGGCATATGCACTATGAGACATTCGAAAAACAAAGATAATTAGTTCAAAGCCAGAGGGTTACAATGACTTGGATTCAGTGTAGCATGATTGGTGCTTGGTACTTTGAGACAATGGGAAGGAATTTTCTTATTGGCAATGTGAGGAAGTTGCACTTTATACATTAAGGAAGGCAGGAAGGGGCCAGCCAGTTAAGAGTCTTTCAGAGGGCTGTGAAGTTTCAGTTTTAGGTGAAGTTAGAGTTCATATAGTTATTATGAAACTAAGATATCGTATTTAAAAATTTGTACAGTGTGTTTTTATTATTACTATAAAGGTGATGTACAGAGTGGTTACAGTTACATAAATCAGGTGAAGATTACATTTCTTTTTATACAATATCATCACCCCTTTCCTAACCTCCCAGTTTTCCTCTCCAGTCCCCACACAGGAGTTAAGTAATTGATTTTCTTTTTTTGGGGGGGTCTGGTCGTGGGGCCTGAACTCTGGGCCTGGGCGCTGTCCCTCAGCTCTTCAGCTCAAGGCTAGCGCTCTACCACTTGAGCCACAGCGCCACTT
>NW_012279228.1:0-2300 GCF_000151885.1 Dipodomys ordii
GTTATTTATCTGACATGGGAGGACAGAGGCCACCCAGGCCCAGTGTAAACAGCCACACTCGCGTTGTGTACAATCACGTGACTGCCGACCTTTCCCCCAGTCTCCCGGGACTGTGTACCTTGGCTCAGGACCTGGTCACTCCCCTGCTCCTCCTTGTAGGGGAAAGGTTGGGTCCACAGAACACCATCCCAGGGATTTTTGGATTGCTTTGACATGATCCTTCCATGATCCCATCCTGATTTTTTTATTGGCCAATCATGGGGCTTGAATTCTGGACCTGGGCCCTGTCCCTGAGCTCCTTTTTGTGAGCATTCTATGGATTTGAGCCACAGCGCCGCTTCCTGTTTTCTGGAGGCGCATTGGAGATGAGGCTCTCACGGACTTTCCTGACCCGCCTGTGAACTGCGATCCTCTAGATCCCAGCCTCCTCAGTAGCTAGGATGACAGGCGTGATGCCACCAGCACCTGGCTGGCTCACTGAGTTTTAGGGGGCTGGAATCCACTCAAAAACCACAGTGGCCAATTCAGAGGGAAAAGCAGGCAAGATCACCTCAGAAACTGCGCAATCCTGGCCATCACTGCCCCGGCTCCAGGCTGAAGCACGTTGCCTGTGAACAAGGAAAGCCTTCTTCAGTGCTAAGGAAGCGCTCTGAGCGCTGAAGGTACAGCTGTGAGCCGCAGACAGGAGGTATTCCAGATCATTCTCCCACCGGCTGTCTGGGTCTCACACACAAGCTCCTGGAGTCAGGAGTTTCAGTCAGATACCTCTGCACCATGCTGTCCCCCAAAACTGCACAGATGGGGCAGGAGGCCTGTCCTTCACATAACCTGAGAACCCGACACAGAACGTGACAGCCAACAGACCCGAGCCCAGGGTGCGGGGAATGAGGCTGGTGTGTGTACACGCACCAGTGCCAACCCTGGGGCTTGAACTCAGGGCCTGAGCGCCGCCCCCGAGCTTTGTGCGCAAGCCTGGTGCTCTGCTACTGGAGCCACAGCTCCACTTCCAGCTTTTTGCAGTTCAATGTGAGATAGGAGTCTCATGGACTTTCTTCCTGTCCAGGCTGGCTTGGAACTGGGGTCCTCAGGTCTCAGCCTCCTGAGTGGCTTGGAACTGGGGTCCTCAGGTCTCAGCCTCCTGAGTCGCGAGGCTGGCAGGCGTGAGCCACCCGCGACTGGCTCGTTATATGTCAAGGGAATCGGCGCAGGATGGGACCAGGCCGTAGGCTGAAGGTAAAGGCTGAGATCAAGTCCCAGCTGTGGGGCAAATGCTCGGGGCCTCAGTGTCTCCCCGTGTCAGCGAGAAGGCTGGAGTAGACAGACTTTTGTCTTGTCTGCCTTGCATCCTGGCCGAGACAGGGTGTTCATGTGAGCAGGCCTGTCATCCCAGTGCTCGGGAGGCTGAGATCTGAGGACGGAGGCCCCCAGCCGGCCCGGGGGAGGAAAAGTCCACGAGAACACTTACCCCATCATCGGCAAAAGACCAGGACGTGGAGCTGTGGCTCAGGGGGTAGAGCACCACCGGCCCTGGACGATGATAAAGCTGGGACAGGAGCTGGGTTCGAGTCCAAGCCCCAGTGCCGGCGCATGCGCACACACACACACACACACACACACACACGTTACACGCGCTCCCACCCGTGTGCACGCACAGCCCTCCTCCTCCGGCCCTTGCACTCGGCCTGTCAGGCCGGGCGGCCCTGCTCCCCCGGGAGGAGGGTCAGGGTGGGGTCATCGGCCGCCTTTCCCCTGGGCAGATCTCGGGGTTCAGGGTGTCGGGGACCCGGGGCCTCACCCACGGAGATGTCCCCCAGCTGCTCCGGCCTCAGGTTCACGTCCTGCAGCACGGCGGTCATCACGGCCGACAGGAGCTCGTCGGGGGTGGTGTCCTGCCGGGAGGGGCCCAGGATGGGTGAACCCCACTTTCTCATCCGCACCCCCAAGTTAAGAAAACTCCCCAAGCCCGTCCTGGGGACCCATCACCCTCGGCCCTCCTCGGGGAAGGGATCGGGGTCTCCGTCTGCCCAGGGTCCCCCACTCCGCCCGATCCCGGGGTCCCCCCTCCGCCCGGCCCTGCCCCGCGGTCCCCCCTCTCCGCCCGGTCCCGGGGTCCCCCATCCGCCCGGTCCCGGGGTCCCCCATCCGCCGGATCCCGGGGTCCCCCCTCCGCCGGATCCCAGGGTCCCCCCTCCGCCCGGTCCCGGAGTCCCCCCTCCGCCCGATCCCGGGGTCCCCCTTCCGCCCGGTCCCGGGGTCCCCCATCCGCCGGATCCCGGGGTCCCCCCTCCGCCCGATCCCGG
>NW_012279229.1:0-2419 GCF_000151885.1 Dipodomys ordii
CCCCCCCCGCCTTCCCAGGTGTTTTTCTCGGCAATGGAAACGACTTAGACTTAACCCCTTGGGGCCGGGGGAGTTGCACCTGCTGCACCATACCACCGCCCAGGACACCACGGCCCTGCGTGTGCCAGTCCCAGGAAGGCCACCATGGGCACACACCACGCATGCAAGGCAGCTGCCCTGCCCAGGGAGACAAGCCAGGCTGGCTCCCGCCTCCGTGCCCCTCCCCCCTGCCCCCCACCGCCCTCCTTCCTGGATGAAGGAGATGGGGATGGCTGCTGGGGAGGGGGGGACAGGACTCTGCAGGATACCACCAACATCAAAGAGCCAGGGCCAGGGCCACAGGACCCAGTGTCTGTGCCACTGTCCTGAGGTTTGCAGTCCTGCCTTTGCGGGCACAGACACAGACACTGGACACACAGACACCGGGACACACAGACATGGGACACATGAACACAGAACACACAGACATGGGACACATGGACATGGGACACATGGACACAGGACACACAGACACAGGATACACAGACATGGGACACACGGACATGACATATGGACACAGGACACATGGACGCAGGACACACGGACATGGGATACACGGACACAGGACACATGGACACGAAACACACGGACATGGGACACCCGGACACACACCCGGACTCAGGCACCCACAGGTCACTGCGCCTCCCTTGTTTCCTGGAAGAAGTTTGCAAAAGCATCTGTTCATCATTCCTCAGATTCCCCCAGCCCCCCCCTCCTGGGTGCACAGTCCCCGCCCATACAGTGCCCACAGCCCCTCCCCCCAGTGCCCACAGCCCCTCCCCTTCCTGTGTTCACAGCTCCTCTCCCCCAGTGTCCACAGCCCCTCCTGTGTCCACAGCCCCTCCTGTGTCCACAGTCCTTCCCCTGCAGTGTCCACAGCCCTTCCTGTGTCCACAGCCGCTCCTGTGTCCACAGCCCCTCCCCCAGTGTCCACAGGGCCCCCCATGTCCACAGCCCTTCCCCCTAAGTGTCCACAGCCCCTCCTGTCCACAGCTTCCCCCCCCAATATCCACAGCCCCCTGCCCTGTGTCCACAGCCCCTCCCCGCACTGTCCACAGCCCCCCCTCCCGCACACAAAGGTCAAGCAGCTCCCACAGTGTACGAGGAAGTTGGTGGAAACTGCAGGCTTTCTTTTTCCTGGAGTTCAGTGCTTCTGGTAAGTCTCGGATCCAGCATCTAGTGGTTAACCGCGGAGACAGGAAATGACATTTCGCGTTTTTATCGCTCAGCCAGCACCGGGAAGAACAAGGCCAGCCTGTGTTTAGGGAAGAGGGTGGCCTTCTTGTCTTAAAGGCGCAGGTTCTCCTGCCCTGAGTGTGTGTGTGTGTCTCTTGTGTGTGTCTCTGTGTGTGTGTGTGCACACGTGTCTATGTGTGTCTGTATGTGTGTATGTGTATCTATATGTGTATCTGTGTGTGCGTGTCTATTGTGTGTCTATGTGTGTGTGTGTGGCCAGCTCCAGCCCCCTACTCACTCCCCCCTACTTCCCTGGGAAAGGCCAGAACTGGGCCTGGCTGGGATGGAGCCCAACACTATCAGCTATTGACAGGGGGAAACCGAGGCACCAGTCAAGGGACTCGCTTTCCTCTGTTTCAGGACCAGCAGGCGGAAAGGAGTCTGCAGCCCAGAGTCAGCCTGGGCTGCAGAGCCTGGCGAGGGGTGGCTGGGCAGCCAAGCCCCGGGAACCCTTCCAAGGCCATCGCCACCCAGGGGTGGGTAGGCCTTGTTGGTGCAAGCTGGAGAGCCGTCATTGGGTTGGCCCTGTTGTTACTACTGCTCCTTCCTTCCTCCTTGGGTTGGACTAAGGCAGATAACTAGTACTGTGAGAACCCTTGCGGCCTTTGCTGGTCTCTGGGCTGAGGGAATTCCGGCCTGCTCGGCAGTGCCCTCTCTGGCCGTCCCTGGGTCTGCAGGACGCCAGGCCCAGATCTACCCAGGAGAGTCTTGTGGGGGCAGCCGGCTGGCCATCTTCTAAGATCCTATGGTGGCTGAGGTGCAGTTGGGGAAGGCAGAGAAGAAAGCAGGAGACAGACGACAGGCTTAATGCGGGCTTGAAAACCCTTCTGAGATTGTTTGGAAAAGGGGGTTGGGGTCAGAGAATGGACCGGGAAATACTGTTCCCAGGTCAGCGGGACCCCACAGCTGTGGGCCCACGCCGGAGCCTCACACCTGCGGTCCCTGCCAGGTGCAGGTAAGGTTCGCCGAAAGGAGTCCGCCATGTGGTTTAGGCAGAAAAGCATTTATAGGGGAGAGGACAGCGAACTGTGGGCACATACAAGATGGAGGCATGCTCAAAGAGAAGGAGAGGGGAGGAGGAGAGAATGGAAGCGAGAGGAAGGAAAGAGATGGGAAGAGAAGAGGAGGAGAGGAGGGGGAGGGG
>NW_012279230.1:0-1842 GCF_000151885.1 Dipodomys ordii
TCTTCAACTCAAGGCTAGCACTCTACCACTTGAGTCACAGTACCACTTCTGGTTTTCTGGTGGTTAATTGGAGGTATGAGTCTCATGGATTTTCCTGCCAGAGCTAGCTTTGGACTGTGCTCTTCAGATCTCAGTCTCCTGAGTAGCTAGGATTATAGGAGTGAGCTACCAGTACCTGGCCTTAGCTGAAGTTTTGGGCATGAATTTCTCTCTACACACTAAAAGAGGTCAATTTTGTTGCACTTTTTCCTTACCTGATAAGCCCATGGGATGTCAGCCATAGTGCTGGCTCATAATCTAATGGGAGAGGCTGCCATTGCTTTAGAAGGATTCATTGGGCATGCTCTGGAAACATAATAGGCATGGCTTCTTTGAAGAGGCTTAAAAAAAGCCAAATACGCAAATTTAAGTAGAAGATAGTTAAAGAAAATAGGCAACAAAAAAGCCAAAAAGAACTTTATATTTAAAAGTCTTGGAAGTCTGGGGGTTAGTAAAGATTAAATATTTATTATTTTTTTTTCCAGTCCTGGGGCTTGAACTTGGCCTGGGCACTGTTCCTGAGCTTCTTTTGCTCAAGGCTAGCACTCTATCACTTGAGCCACAGCGCCATTTCCTGCCTTTTCTGTTAATGTGGTACTCAGGAATCGAACCTAGGGCTTCATGCATGCTAAGCATGTACTCTGTAACCACTAAGCCACACTCCCAGCTGAGATTAAATATTTAAAGATCTTAAAGGAATTGCCAGTAGTTGGAATGGGGAACTGAGGGTAGAGCATCCCAGATGAGATTGGAGAAGAAGGGACTGATAAATCAAGATGGAGCTTTGCTGCATGATAAATCTGCTTTAGTCAGGAATCTTTTGATTGAAAGTGACAACAGATCCACTTAAGAAAAAAAAGGGGGGCCTTTTGTGGCTCAGCAGCTAAAAGTTCAGGGCTTTCAAGATCAAAGATGTCATTGAGTTTTGACACCTCTCTCATCTTTGCTCTCCTTTGTGTTAGCTTCCTTCTTTCTCAGTGAAATAGTCCCCTGATCTCCCGTAGACACACAAAGGATGACTGGAGTGGAAAGGAATGGAGATGAGAAAAGATCATTGATATGGGCTGCTAATCTTTCTACTCTTCAAAACCTTCAAGGTTACCTTTTTGTCAAAGGAAATCTAGACCTCTACAGCGCAGTTTCTGGTGGGAGGGCAGGATTCTGGCCTCGGGACAGCTTTCATGAAGGTAGAGAATGGGACAGGTGAGGGAGTTATTCCTGGACTCCTGTTTACTTTCCCAAAATATCGAACTCATTACCCCATTTCTTTCCGGAGGGGCCTAAAATACATTTTCTCTGCTGTGTCTTCAACCTTCCTAGAGAGCAAAATCATTGGTTTAGGTAGGAGAAGAAGAAGAAAAAAAAAAAGGTTAGGAATCCTAGAAACCCCACCCACCCCCTTACTTTAGGTCTCCCCCCCCCCAATACACACCCACATACTAAGAGGGCTGTGACCTACTTGTCTTGCTCCTGCTGCTGCTTCCTGCAGGCCTTTGTCAAACCTTTCCAGATCCTTCCAACTTCGGGGCTTCAGAACTCCTCCATCGTCCGGTGGAGAGCCCTTCTTCACCCTCGCGCTCACACCACCTAGGTAGGCACTAGGACCAGGCACAGAACATCCCATCTAGGGACCCCTTCCTCCCCCCACATCCCCCCCAACCCAGCGCTTCCGCCTCCGGAGCAGAGACTCCTCCCCCTCACCGTCCCAATTGTATTCCTGGAAGAGCCGCCGGAAAAGCCTCCGCCTGCTCCGACCTGGATAGGCGAGAAGCTTGTTCTTCCCTGCAGCGGGCTCCCCTCCAC
>NW_012279231.1:0-1482 GCF_000151885.1 Dipodomys ordii
AAACAGTGTTGAGGCAGATGGTGAGCACCATGAGATACTCCCACGAAATGGGCATGGCACAGTGAGAACTAAATTACAGAACATCTTACTAGACACTATAGGCAACGCTAAGGCTGCACCTTTGACCTCAGTACCAGATTCTCAGCTGCCCAGAAGCTAGACTCAAAGTGCAGGACGTTCTGATGTTGTGCTCAGGAACTCTTACCAGAGCACCAAGGGTATGACAGCTCCAGAGTAGACATGGGCAGCTTGGGAGCAATGCAGTATGTTGTGTTGTAGGTTGCTTCCCATTTCAAGTATGAATATGAAGGAGCTGGAGAAGCAGGTGCTGATGGGGCCCGCAGCATCACAGCCAAGTTCTCTCCTGAGTTTCAAAGCCAGGTAAATGTCATCGTTATGGTGGACCCCCAGCCCAGGCCCTCGCTGGAGTGTGTTCTACTTCACCCATGTTTAAAAATGTTCTGGCCTTTCACCACTAAAACTTTCACCACTGAACTCCCACACCTCATCATCTCTCTGCTAATGAACCACCTGAGTTATGACCCACAGGAAGTCCTAGATGTTTCACTGGCTCAGAGATACAGTGTTGCCCTGGACATATACCTGCTTATAGAATGGCAAAAAGAACAATGGTTGGGCTGCAGCAGCCCCTTGAAGGCCCTGAATTTCTTAATGTCTTTCTGCCTAATCCTTACAGGATATTTGTCCTTGCATGTCCCATGTCCCCACATCCAGAGCCAGTGTGGCTGATCTTCACCCTTGCACCATCCTGGGGGAGGACCAGCAGGGTGTCACACAGCTGTGCACTCTGCCATACCCATCAATGGGCTGTCCACAAGGTCCTCCTCTCAGAACTCCCACCCCCACCAAGCCCAGCCCCAGTCCCTGACACACTGGCTGTTTCCTGCACAATCAGCATGGTGGAGAAGACAAGACAATTCACAAGGGTCCTAAGGACAGTATTTCACCTTCCGGACAGTGTACTGAAACAGCCCAGATTCAGGGCAGAAGGTCACTGTGTGAAGATGTTGGAGCAGCCCTTGTTCCTGACCACAGTGTAGAAACTTCTGGCCATTTCTTGGAAGGACCCACCAGTGGTCCCTGCCCATGTAGAGCAGTCCAGTGTAGACCAGGTACACAGTGTTCTACTCTCAGATGAATCCGAATCTCCCAGTACTATGGATCTGAAGCCCAGTGTACACACATCAAATGAGATCATCTAACTTCCAAATGTGGCAGCTGAAGAGTCACCCCATGGTTCAGCTGCTGAGGATCTCAAGCTGACACTAGAGATGACACAGCCTCTTCCAGCCTGGACAACAGCTGAAGAGACAGCTCTTGGGCTGGCAAGGCCTGTGTCTCTCAAGATAGAGCCACTTGGGACTGGGAAGGTGGCTCAGTGGTAGAGCGCTTGCCTTGCATGCCTGAGGCCCTGGGTTCGATTCCTCAGCACCACATAAGCAAAAAGAAAAAAGCCGGAAG
>NW_012279232.1:0-1926 GCF_000151885.1 Dipodomys ordii
ATAAGCAAAAAGAAAAAAGCCGGAAGTGGCGCTGTGGCTCAAGTGGTAGAGTGCTAGCCTTGAGCTGAAGAGCTGAGGGATAGCACCCAGGCCCAGAGTTCAGGCCCCACGACCAGACCCAAAAAAAAAAAAAAAACAACAAACAAATTTGATGAGTATATGTCTCATTTCTTAGGTTCTTGATGACTCTTTATAGTGAGTGAACTTTTTTTTTTTTTTTTGGGCCACCTTCCCAGCCCAGTGAGTGAACTTTTAAGATCTACCCTATCTCAATTTTGCTAAGGAAAACTCAAAGGGATTTGGTCTATACTTTGATGAATGAGAATAAAAGATAAGTTAGAGACTCTTAAAGGCTAGAGTGGAGATGACAAGGAAACAATCTTTTGGAGGCTAAGATACTAGAACCAATGAAAATACAACACAGGAGAGAATTCTGTGTTCTCTTACATTCCCATTAGGGTTAGACAGACAACCAGGAGGGGCAATCTTGAAGAACTTGTGTAGACATTTAGATTCCTTCTGTTGTATTCTTTGTCAGTCCTAGGGTGGCCAATGGGATGGTGCAGAAATGACACGGGACACCACGAATGTTTCTGCTCCTGCCACTCACATGAGAATGTCACATGCTAAATATCAGCTTGCCCAAGGAAATGGAGAAACAGAGTACACATCTGAATATGGACTGGAGCCAAATGCAGCTGAGCCCCAGCACAGACAGCCCTCAGACTTGTGACTTGCAAAACACATGCATGTTGGCTGTTGTTGGGCAGCACTGGGGGTGACTTGTCATAGAGCACTGTGGTAGTAAAGCTGACATGGCATTCTTTCAATTCTCACTTCTATTCCCATCTATCCTTTGACCCTAACTTCAGCTCAGTGACTCACACCATTGGCATCATTTACAAGATGCCAGTCACATGCCAAGCACTGGGTCTGGTGCTCGGGCTACAGAACACTGTGGCAGTTCTCATCTAGGGAAGGACAGACACAGAAATACAGAAAGACCCTGTAACATAGCACATGGTATGTATGGCTGGGGTCTGTGCAAAAGGTCTTAGATGAAGGGGAAGCACACACAGCACTGTGCAGAATGGGAGAACCAGAATGCTTTCCTTGGCTGTTTTGGTTTTTAGCCCCTACTGCCAGCCTCCAATCCATACGAAAGCTTGAATCCTGATCCTAAATGCATGCTAGACTACCAGAAGTCTGCTAAGCAAGCATCTGCGAATCTAGGATTGTTTTCACAATAACAAAAGCCAACTGGGCATTTCCCAAGTGCCATCCAGAGAGGAAAGGCACATGGACTGCCCTCAAGATGATCAGAGTAGCCTGGGTTGACTGTCGTAGTAGATAAGTGTATGTCTCTCTTCAGAGTCATAGACATGGAGTTCTCATCCTGAGTTTCTTCATCTGTACAAGGGCTTATGACCCCTAGTGTCTGGTCTTTCCTTTTTCTCTAAGCAAGAAACCCTAGAATTTCAGGTAAGCAAATGCAGCCTAGGAGAGACTACATTTCCCAGCTTCCCTTGCAGCTAGATGTGATCACGTGACTATTATATGCTATAGTACTAAGCAGGAATGCCAAATGCACCTTTTGGACAGGAGAACTTTGAGCATTTCCCTTTTGTTTAGTGGTCACCTGTAGAGTCAGACTGGAACTCCACTCAAAATTTGCTCAGACAGACATCAAAACTGATGATATCACATGCAGGGGTATGCAAACATTTTTATTCACTCACATATAGCAAAGCTTCCTGATTTCCTACAGAAGAGAACTGACACTGGTGGTTTTTTTTTTTTTTGGGTCCGGTCGTGGGGCCTGAACTCTGGGCCTGGTGCTGTCTGTCCCTCAGCTCTTCAGCTCAAGGCTAGCACTCTACCACTTGAGCCACAGCGCCACTTCCGGCTTTTTTTCTTTTTGCTTAT
>NW_012279233.1:0-1880 GCF_000151885.1 Dipodomys ordii
TATATATATATATATATATGATTTCTTTGTTGCTTTGTATGTCCCTCCCCCACAGTATAATCCCTGCTTTCATTGTATTTGATGTTGGTGTAATTTGTGGAGGGGAAGGGAAAAAACAAATCATTTAAATAGGGATACAGGTGGACCCATTGCAACAATGAGATGTACAAGTCGTTATGTCGAAAAACGAACTTTCTAACTTTGCTGGGTTTTTGTTGATATCTTATCTAGATTTTTAAATGTATGTTAACTTTTTAAACTTTTTGATAATTTTTGTACATTTGGCTGGGAAGTTCTGTTCTTTCCTTAGTTGCTTTTTTTCCTCATTTTTTACTTTGTGTCAGCATTCAACCTTGGTCCACACATCTTTCCTTCTCCAATTATATTCCACATCCTTCTATTTGCACATTGAATCGCTTTCTTGCTCTTAAGTTTTTTTTCTAGGTTAAAATTCTGTCTATAATCCTTTGTTATCAAAAAATTAAGTAGGTAACTAGACTGTCAGATCATTTTTGTTTATGTTTATCCTTCTTTTACTATTTTTGCCTTTCTCAGTATATCTTTAAGTAGAACATCTCTACCTATCACATTCCAATCTGATTAACCCTTCTATAAACCACCACTACCACCACCCCTGCTAGCCTTACAAAAACTCACATTTTGGGAGAGTCATTAATATTATCATTTATAAAATTTATTGTACAAGTGATGTGCAGAGAGGTTAAAGTTATGTAAGTCAGGTACTGAGTGCATTTCCTTTGGAACAGTGTAACACCCTTCTCATTTTCACTCAGATTTTTCCCTTCTGAGATCCCTCCCCCACAAGTTGTGTACTTCATTTCCAACATAGTGTCTAGTCATTGCTGAATTAGTTCACCCTTTGTCCCTCTGTTTCTGTGTTTCTCCTTCCCCTCCCCAACTTATATAAACTTACATATAAAACAAAGGGTACCAAAATCAAAAACAGCAACAAAAGGGAAAAAGCAGAAAAAAGAAACATAACAGTACAGTAAAAATAAACAACATTTTATAGGATCTTATACACACAGCTATTGAGCCCTTGTGATCCTTTCCTAAGAATATCCTCCTCTGGTCTCACTGTGTGAATGTTGATTCTTCTTATTTTTATCCCATTTCTACCTTTGTTGTCTAAGGTCCTCCATTTGATGAAGTATCTATTTCAATTACAATTCTCCACAAACACTAAAGCTGTAGTGATGTCAGAAAGTTATTATAAATTACTGCAATCTCTCAATGGGTATAAATCATATGTTATGGCTTCCACAGAGAAACTTGGTCTCCTGAGTGGACCAGAGGACCAAGACTCAATATCTTGAGCACAATGATGAGCTCTTGGATGACTGAACCACATCTCCATTTGGAAATAGTAACATCACAGCAGTGACACTACTGAGTTGTACTGAAATGTCAAGAGAATCTCCTCCTTAAGGAACTATTATATATTGCAGCATCAAGGAAATTGGTCTCTCTGTCTCTGAGGTTAGTTCAACTTCATCCTAGACCGTTGGAGAAAAGAAAAATAGAGTTTAATATCTTTAATGAACATAGATGCAAACACAGTTAATAAAATACTTGCAATACTGGAACAATAAAGGAAATCTGAAGGGGGTGGATGGCCAATCTTTGGCTTCCAGTCTCCCAATGAGACGAACTCAACAAGCCTTTAGCTATAAAATAAGTAATGGCTTATTGCTAAATTATGGCAACAATCACTGAGCACACTAGCTAACACAGAGGTGGTTTTATTTCTTTAAAGAGTTTCCCTGTGGGCTGGGAAGGTGGCTCAGTGGTAGAGCGCTTGCCTTGCATGCCTGAGGCCCTGGGTTCGATTCCCCAGCACCACATAAGCAAAAAGAAAA
>NW_012279234.1:0-1460 GCF_000151885.1 Dipodomys ordii
CCCATTTGTTAGGAAATGGAAAGACTTGGAAAAAATTATATTAAGTGAAGTAAGCCAGGCCCAAAGAAACATAGGTCCCATGGTTTCCCTTATTTGCAATTACTAGTATATGTCTGAGACAAGCAGAAACGGTCACATAAGTTGATGTTGGGCAAAATGAACCCCAAGATAAGGACTCAAATGTTTTTTCTTTCTTGCAATTGTTTCTAACATATCTATAAGATGATTTGTTGCATTGTATGTCCCCCCCCCCCACGGTATAACCCTTGCTTTCACTGTATTTGATGTTAGTATAATTTGTGAGGGGAATGGAAAAAACAAATTGTTCAAATAGAGATACAGGTGGACTCATTGCAACAATGAGATACACAAGACATTATGTCAAAAAACGAACTTTACAACTTTAGCCACAGGAGGTGGGGGAAGGGTGTTGATGGGGAGGGGCAGGGATGGTAAGGGGAAACAAAGGAGGAGGCAACAATGCTTGATAAGAAATGTGCTCATTACCTTGCCCATGTAATTGTAACCCCTCTGTACAGTATTCTCACAATAAAAAAAAACAAAACAGACTTGGCTCAAATGGAGATTAAACTCAGATCATGCCCATCTGATCTGCTTACAAGCAATGACAGGGAAATCAGGGCTGTGTTTTTGACAATGTCATTTTCTTTAAATTCTGAACTTTCCAGCAAAACCAAATGAACTTCTACTTGTTCTTATCATGAGTGAAAACAAAATTAACAGGGATGGCCCAGAGCGAACACACTGTAGGCAAAGCCCAAGCCCCCTTGCCTGGGAGGTGGCCTCCCGAGGGTGCAGCATACCTGTCATAAGGAACAGGAGTCCAGCCACGTGCTGGGTCAGGCTCTCCTCCCAGAAGAAGCTGACCGTGGCCACGATGCAGCCACACAGCAGGACAGCTACAGCCATGCCCAGGAAGCCAGCCGTGATTCTTCTTAAATCTAATCTCAAGAGAGAAACAGACATCCCAGATCAAAGGAACAGTCAGGAAAGTGACTAGCAATTATGGAACAAAGAAAGTGCTTTGCATGCATCCTGAAAATAAGTTACATGGACAGGAGTGGGGCCTACAGGGTGAGAGGTTTGGGAAATTCTCTTTCTAGGTATCTGTATCTGTGGGTGTCACAAAGGCAAGGGTCAAATCTACCTCCTGTGAATCTATGAGGAGAGTTTATAAAAAACAGAGCACACAGGGCACCACTGACTCACATCTGTAATCCTAGCTACTCAGGAAGATGCAATCAGAGGATTGTCAGAGCAATCTACAAGACAACCAGCAAAAACCAAAAAGTAAGCTGGATGCATGGCTTGTATGTAGAACACCCAGAAGGAAGGAGAAAGAAAAAGAAAGAAAGAAAGAAAGAAAGAAAGAAAGAAAGAAAGAAAGAAAGAAAGAAAGAAAGAAAGAAAGAAAGAAAGAAAGAAAGAAAGAAAGAACA
>NW_012279235.1:0-2677 GCF_000151885.1 Dipodomys ordii
TTTTTTTTTTTTTTTTGCCAGTCCTGGGGCCTGTACTTAGGGCCTGGGCTCTGTCCCTGAGCTGCTTCTGCTCAAGGTTAGTGCTCTACCACTTGAGTCACAGCACCATTCTGTGGTACTGGAGAATTGAACCCAGGACTTCATGCATGCTAGGCAAGCACTCTGCCACTAAACCACATTCCCAGTCCTAGTATGCTCTTGTTTGTGATCATTTTGGTAAATGCCCAAAGGTGAGATTGCTGGGTCATAGAGGAGCTCTATGTGATGTCTTTTGAGGAACCTCCATACTACTTTCCAAAGTGGTTGAACAAGTTTGCACTCCTACCAGCAATACAGTAGGGTTCCCTTCTAGCCACATCCCCTCCAGCATCTGTTGTTATTAGAGTTCTTGATTATAGCCATTCTAACTGGGATAAGGTGGAATTTTAATGTTGTTTTGAATTGCATTTCTTCATATGTCTATTGGCCATTCTTATTTCCTCTTTAGAGAAGTCTCTAAGTTTTTAGCCCACATATTAATCAGGCAGTTGTTTCTTTGAGGATTTGTTGTTGGGAGATTTAATTTTTTGTGTTCCAAGTATATTTTAGATATGAGACCCTTATCCGATGTGTGGCTAGTGAAGATCTTCTCCCAATCGGTGGGCTTTCTACTGATCTTGCTACCTTTGTCCTTTGCCATGCAGAAGCTCTGGAGCTTCATGTAATCCCATTTGTCCAACCTTTCTTTGATTTACTGTGTTTCTAGGCCTCTATTAAGAAAATTTCAGTCTGTGCCAAGAAGACCTAAGGTTCCTCCTGTTCCTTTCTGTAATGTTTTCAGGGTGTCTGCTTTTATTTCGAGATGTTTAATCCATTTGGAGTTGATTCTGGTGCAGGGTGATATATAAGGATCTAGCTTTAGTCTTCCACAGATGAATAGACAGTTTTGCCAGCACCATTTACTAAAGAGGTTTTCTTCCATTCTATTTTTTTTTAACTCCCTTATCGAAGATTAGGTGGCTATAGGTCTGTGGATTCATTTCTGAGTTTTCAGTTCTATTCCATTGGTCTTCAAGTATGTTCTTGTGCCAGTACCAAACTGTTTTGATTACTATGGCTTTGTAGTAGCGTTTGAAATTTGGTATTGATAATCTTCCACCACTATTCTTTCTGTTAAGGATTGTTTTTGCTATTGGGGTCTTTTATTGTTCCATATGAATTTTTAATTTCTTCTTCTATTTCATTGAAGAATGGGGTTGGAATAGTGATAGGTACCATAATGAATTGGTAGATAGCTTTTGGAAATATTGCCATTTTCACAATGTTGATCCTTCCAATCCAGGATCATGGGAGCTTTTTCTACTTCCTAAGTTCTGCTCTGACTTCCTTTTTCAGGTTTTTAAAGTTTTCATCATAGAGGTCCTTCACTTCATTAGTTAATTCCTAGGTATTTTATTTTTTGTGGGGCTATTCTGAAAGGAATTGTTTTCCTGATTTCAGCTGCACTCTTGTCATTGTTGGCATACAGAAATGCCATTGATTTTTGAGGGTTAATTTTATACCTTGCTACTTTGCAGAAGTTTCGAATCAGCTCAAGTAATTTGGGAGTGGTGTCCGTGGGATTCTTTAAATACAAGATCATGTCATCTGCAAAGAAGGAGAGTTTGACTTCATCTTTTCCTATTTGGATCCCCTTTATGTTTACATCCTGTCTTATTGCTGTAGCTGGCATTTTAATACTAAATTGAAGAGAAGTGGAGAGAATGGACATCCTTGTCTCGTTTCTGAGTTTAGAGGAAATGACTTTAGTTTTTCGCCATTAAGTATAATGCTGGCTGTAGGTTTGTCATATACAGCCTTTATTTTATTGAGGAATGTTCCATGAATTCCTAATTTTTCCAGAGCCTTCATAATGGGGTGTTGAATCTTGTCAAATATTTTTTCTGCATCTATTGAGATAACCATGTGGTTCTTATCCTTGCTCTTGTTGGTGTGATAAATTATATTAATTGATTTGAGTATATTGAACCAGCTTTTTGCATCCCTCACATGAATCCTGTTTGATCATACTGTATCATTTTTTGATGAGTTGTTGAAGTCAACCAAAATTTTGTTGAGAAGTTTTGTATAGATGTTCATCAAAGAAATGGGTCTATAATTCTCTTTCTTTGATGAGTTTCTGCCTGGTTTGGGGATGAGGGTTATGATGACTTCATAGAAAGAGGCCGGTAGTGAACTTCCACTTTCAATTTCATTGAAGAGTTAGAGGAGTATTGGTGTGAGCTCTGCTTTGAAGGCCTTGTAGAATTCTGCTGTAAAACCATCTGGTCCTGGGCTTTTCTTAGATCGGAGGTCTCTTATTGCTGTTTGTATTTCAGTGCTTGATATGGGACTGTTAAGTTGGTTTAACTCATCTTGTTTAGTTTCAGCCATGTCGATATTTGCTAGGAAATTGTCCATTTCTTCCAGATTCCCAAATTTATTAGCATAATGATTAGAGAACTATTCCCTTACACTGTTCTGAATCTTGGTTGTTTCTGTGGTGATGTTTCC
Source organism: Dipodomys ordii (assembly GCF_000151885.1). Lineage (NCBI taxonomy): Eukaryota > Metazoa > Chordata > Mammalia > Rodentia > Heteromyidae > Dipodomys > Dipodomys ordii. The sequence continues at coordinate 2,533 of NW_012279235.1, forward strand.
ATTCTCATCTCTGAGTTGGTTTATTTGGGTGTGTTCTCTTCTTTTTCTGATAAGATTTGCTAAGGGTCTATCAATTTTGTTAATTTTTTCAAAGAACCAACTCTTTGTTTTGTTGATTCTTTGTTTTTTTGGATTCTAATTCATT
>NW_012279236.1:0-1828 GCF_000151885.1 Dipodomys ordii
GCTCAAGGCTAGCGCTCAACCACTTGAGCCACAGCGCCACTTCTGGTTTTCTGGTGGTTTATTGGAGATAGGAGTCTCATGGTCTCTCCTGCCCAGGCTGGCTTTGAACCGTGATCCTCAGATCTCAGCCTCCTGAGTAGTTAGGATTACAGGCGTGAGCCACCAGCGCCCAGCATTTTCTCTCTTCTTGAAGCTAGTCTAACTCCAAAAAATCACTACAGGAAGCAAAACCTTTACAAAACGTCTCTGCAGGGTGTGTTAAAGGGCTCACACAGCTCAGCTCACAGCAAGATCTTGAAAATCCTTCTAAGTCTTCCTCAAAGTACTAAGCTTTCTGAGCATCTCTCCACAGCCCAGCTTGCTTTCTCTCCTCCAAACTCCTGATCACCAGACTCAGTGCTCACTTCTCTTTTTGCTGCAGCTTTTCCTGAGTGCGGCTGGGAGGAAATTCTTTCCGTTCAATATAGGCTTTTGCTAAGGCCTGTCCCTTCCCCTCTGCCCCCTTTACAAGCCCTCTTAGAACTAAGTCTGGAAGAGGAAAAACCATGAATATTTACATATAAATATTTGTGTCCTGTTGTATAGAACAAGATTGGAAGGAAATCCACCAGTGTTAATAGTAAAAAGCCAGCAGAGCTCTGGGAACAGATGAAGTTAAGCCCACCTCCTGGGTAGGCTGTTTTCTAGTTCTTACAGCAACCCTTGTTATGACAAACCTCAGCTTTCCATTCAATGAATTAATGTGATATCTGGCTACAGTAAGAACTCCATGGTGTGTAGCTTATACATTCCTACATCTACCTAGCCAGGATATGGCAGACATTGTTTTTACCAAGGTTTTCTGCTTTTATCAATATTTTCTTAATTTTTTAACTGCATGTACATTTGTAACTTAAGATAAATGCTATAAAAATTTATTATTATTATTTTTGTCTGTTATGGGGCCTGAATTCGGGGCCTGGGTGCTGTTCCTGAGCTCTTCAGCTCAAGGCTAGTGCTCTACCACTTGAGCCACAGCACCACTTCCAGCTTTTTCTGCTTATGTGGTGCTGAGGAATGGAACCCAGGGCCTCATGCATGCAAAACAAGCACTCTACTACTGAGCCACCATCCCAGCCCCATGATTATTCTAAACATAGGCATAAACCAAACACTTACTCAGCAGAGGATTAAACGGATTTTGGGTATCCATATTCTGAGAGAGTTATATGATAATGGAATCTGATCTCAGGGCCTACACTTTTTTTTTTTTTTTTGCCAGTCCTGGGGCCTGAACTCTGGGCCTGGGTACTGTCCCTCAGCTTTTCAGCTCAAGGCTAGAGCTCTACCACTTGAGCTACAGGGCCACTTCCAGCCTTTTCTGCTTATGTGGTGCTGAGGAATCGAACCCAGGGCCTCATGCATGCAAGGCAAGCACTCTACCACTGAGCCACCTTCCCAGCCCCTAGGGCCTACACTTTTGTAGCAGGTGCCTGGTTTGGAATATTACCTCTAAAGATGTAAGATATAAAGTGTTTAACCAGGCACTAGTGGCTCACACCTGTAATCCTTGCTACTCAGGAGGCTGAGATCTCAGGATCACAGTTCAAAGCCAGCTGAAGCAGAAAAGTCCCCATGAGACTCTTTTTTTTTTGCCAGTCCTGGGGCTTGAACTCAGAGCCTGGGCACTGTCCCTGAGCTTCTTTTGCTCAAGGTTAGCACTTTACCACTTGAGCCACAGCACCACTTCTGGCTTTTTCTGTTTATGTGGTACAGAGGAATTGAACCTAGGGTTTCATATATGCTAGGAAAGCACTCTACCAGGAAGCCACATTTCCAACTATCTCCT
>NW_012279237.1:0-2318 GCF_000151885.1 Dipodomys ordii
AGCTTTTCTCTTTTTGCTTATATGGTGCTGAGGAATCGAACCCAGGGCCTCATGCATGCAAGGCAAGCGCTCTACCACTGAGCCACCTTCCCAGCCCTTCTTTACTGTTCCATACTAATTGATTAAAATTATAAGATAGCACAAATTACATTATTCATCTATGTATGCATTCATTAAATTTCAATATAGTTTAAACACATCTAATTGATACTAGCCATATAAACACTCTTGCTTTCTGGACAGTGTAACATAAAGTCAAATGAACATTTACAATGTAAGGCTATGAGAGTGACTGAAAGACATTGTATTTGCTAAATGTTTGGTCAAGGACAACACAGCTAGTAGATAGGCCAAATGTGAAGAGTTCCATTTGAACTTGGAAAAACATATAAAAGAGAAATTAAAGTTGAAGTAGCCCTGCGAAACTTAAGGTAAGACTAGTTTTGAAAAATTAGTGGATATGTGAGTTGATGAAATCCCTTATTGAAAGTTATGCCATAAGTAAATATAATTTATGACTCCATTTATCTAACAGTGTTGACCAAAGAGCAAGCACAAGAATGCTCAGAGCTGTATCATTCACAACAGTCCCGGGCCAGAGTACAAAAGTCCTTAAGCATCATCATGGGAACTGAATATTTACTTAATAAAAAGTTTTACTTAATAAAAAAATAAACTACTGTACAGTAATGTGAATGGATGAATACATACAATCAAAAAACATGACACATCCTATAGGTTAACATAAAGGAAGATACAGAATATATTCCATAATTCATTTCTTAAAATTTGAAAAGCTAACTAATGAATCATATCACAAAATACTGTAACACCTTTAGCGAGAATATGTAGAGAAAGGAAATACATGATCCTCTTTGAATGGGGTCTTGGTTAAACAACAATGTATGATTTCCTCAAGTAGCACTGAGCTCATATCTAACATTTGCATGTGTTATCACGTGTATTTTCAACTTAAATATTTACATTCAAAACTCCCTGTGCTGTTTTTCTTAACATTTATTTGTAGCAGACAATTTTTTAAACACACATAAATAAAAGCCCGCTTATGCATTTTAACATTAGAAAACATGGTTCTGTCATCACTGAGTAATTCAGAATCCTAGTTTCATATAAAAACCTAACATTTAAATACTTTAATATTCATGCAAATGTATGGCTTCTAAATTAAATTTATTCTACCAATTTTTGCATTTTTATCATTATGAAAGTTTAATACCTCCTTAATTATTCTCTTTCCTACTAAATGCATGTGTAATAAAAAATTTCAACAACTTCTATAGAGGCTTCTTGACTAAAATAATTGTTCACATTTTAATGACAGAGAGAGAGAGAGAGAGAGAGAGAAGAGAAGAGAACAAAACACAAAAGGGAGACAGGTAAATTTTTGTTTGGCGACAAATAGTCACACTAGCTGTCCTAATTGTCTCTAAGAAGGTAATGTGATCCTTTGTGTAAATGCCCAGATGTGGGATTGCTGGGTCATAGGGGAGTTCTATGTGGAGTCTTTTGAGGAACCTCCATACTGCTTTCCAGAGTGGTTGAACAAGTTTACACTCCCACCAACAATGCAATAGGGTTCCCTTTAGGCCACATCCCCTTCAGCATCTGTTGTTATTAGATTTCTTGATAATATCCATTCTAGCTGGGGTGAGGTGGAATCTCAGCTTTGTCTTCATGTGCATTTCTTTTATGGCTAGAGAGGTTGGGTATTTCTTCACATGTCTATTGGCCATTCTTATTTCCTCTTCAGAGAAGTCTCTCTTTAAGTCTAGCCAATTTGTTAATCAGGCAGTTGTTTCTTTGAGGATTTGTTGCTGGGGGATTTAGTTTTTTGAGTTCTAAGTATATTTTAGATATGAGACCCTTTTCTGTTGTATGACTAGTGAAGATCTTTGCCCAGTCTGTGGGCTTTCTATTGATCTTGCTAGATATGTCCTTTGCCTTGCAGAAGCTCTGCAGTTTCATGCAGTCTCATTTGTCCAACCTTTCCGTGTCTTGTTGTGCTTCTGGGTCTCTATTAAAAAAATTTTGGCCTCTGCCAAGAAGCCTTAAAGTTTCTCCAAAGGATCACAAACAAGGTCATACCAAAGCTACCAGCACAACCATTTTTATCGCAGTATGGTTTACCACAGCTAAGATATGGAAACAACCCAGATGTCCCTCAGTAGATGAATGGATCAAGAAAATGTGGGGGCGGGGGAGGCTGGGAAGGTGGCTCAGTGGTAGAGTGCTTGCCTTGCATGCCTGAGGCCCTGGGTTCAATTCCTCAGCACCACATAAGCAAAAAGAAAAAAGCC
>NW_012279238.1:0-1158 GCF_000151885.1 Dipodomys ordii
CGTGGGGCCTGAACTCTGGGCCTGGGCACTGTCCCTCAGCTCTTCAGCTCAAGGCTAGCACTCTACCACTTGAGCCACAGCGCCACTTCCAGCTTTTTTTTTCTGCTTATGTGGTGCTGAGGAATGGAACCCAGGGCCCAAGCATGCAAGGCAAGTGCTCTACCACTGAGCCACCTTCCCAGCCCAAGGACCTCAGACTCTTGCTTACCTTTTTTGATTAATGCTGTCATCTAACACTTGAGCCACATCTCCACTTGTGGCTTTTTGCCATGTAATTGGGAGATTATGAGTCTCATGGATTTTGTTTCCCAGGCTTTCAAAATCGATTCTCAAATTTCAGCCTCCTGAATAGCTAGAATTATAGATATGAGCCACTGACCCCTGGCTCCTACTTTTTCTACTTTATCTTACCCAAGGATGTCATTTCAAAAACATTAGTGCATGTATGTGTGTGTTTGTGCATTCACGTGTATGTGAGTGCACACAAGCACCCGTGTATGGTCCTGAGGTTTGAGGGCCTAAGCTCTGCCCCTGAACATTTTTGCTCAAGGCTAGCACAGCCTGAGACACAGCTTCACTTCCAGTTTTTTGGTGGTTAATTGGAGTTACAAGTCTCATGGGCTTTCCTGTCCTAGCTGGCTTCAAACAGCAATCCTCAGATCTCAGCCTCCTGAGTAGCTATGATTACAGGCATGTGGTGTGAGCCACTGTTTTTTAAGGTACTGGGGTTTGAGCCAGGTGCCAGTAACTCCCCACTGTAATCCTAGCTCCGGCTACTAAGGATGCTGAGATCTGAGGATCAGGGTTCAAATCCAGCCCAGGCAGTAAAGTCCATGAGATTCTTATCTCCAATTAACTACCAGAAAACCAGAAGTAGCATTGGGGCTCAAAGTGGTAGAACAGTAGCCTAGAGTGTAAAAGCTCAGGGACAGTGCCCAGGCCCTTTAAGCCCCATTACTGACCAAAAAAAAGGCACTGGGGTTTGAACTCTGAGTCTCGTGATGGGTAAGCAAGTACTCTTCCACATGAACCATATTCCCAGCCCATTTTGCTTACCTTTTTCTTTTCTCTTTTTTTTTTGGGGGGGGGTCCGGTCGTGGGGCCTGAACTCTGGGCCTGGGCACTGTCCCTCAGCTCTTCAGCTCAAGGCTAGCGCTC
>NW_012279239.1:0-2750 GCF_000151885.1 Dipodomys ordii
CAGTGCCACTTCCAGCTTTTTTCTTTTTGCTTATGTGGTGCTGAGGAATCGAACCCAGGGCCTCATGCATGCAAGGCAAGCGCTCTACCACTGAGCTGCTTCCCAGCCCTGTGAGTACATTTCTTTTTAAACAAAGTCATCCCTTCCCTCACTTTCTCCCAGTTTTTCCCTCCATGATGTATATATAACTTTTTAAAAGAAATGTATGTGGGGCCCTAGTGGTTTACATATATAATTATAAGTGCTCAGGGAACTGACATCTGACAATTACAGTTCAAAGCAGGCAAATACTTGAGGCTCCTATCTCCAACTAACCAGCAAAAACTAGAACTGGAAGTAGTAGTAGAAAAGACATAGGCCTACCTAGCTAGAACATAAGTCCTGGAGTTAAAATCCCCAGTATTAGGATCAGAAAACCAAAGAAATCTATTTATGAGTCATAACTTAGTTTATACAATTACCCAGATTTTGGGTTTTTTAATTGGAGGCTCTAAAAGCTGTTTTTAGTGGAAATTAAGGTATCATTGAGTTGTTCTGGAAGACTATTACATTATAATTATTGAGGAATATGGATTCAGGTGAAACATTCTCTTATACTTTATAAAAGTAGAAGGCTGGCCAAATGCTGGTATCTTATGCCTGTAATACTAGCTACTTAGGAGGCTGAAATATGAGGATCAAGGTACAAAGCCAGCTTGGGCAGGAAAGTCCATGAGACTCTTATTTCCAATTAACTACCAGAAAACTGGAAGTGGTATGATGGCTCAAAGTGGTAGAGTACTAGCCTTGAGTGAAAAGAACTCAGGGATAGCACCAAGGCCCTGAGTTCAAGGCCCACGACTGACCAAAATAAAAATTAAAAAATTGTTTATAAAAATATTTACAAATGATTATGTTGTTTCTTTTGTTGTTTTGTTTTTGTTTTGGCAGTTCCTGGGGCATGAACTCAGGCCCTGGGCATTGGCCCTGATTTTCCTTTGCTCAAAGCTAGCACTGTATCACTTGAGCCACAGTTCCACTTCTGACTTTTTCTGTTTATGTGGTACTGAGGAATCAAACCTAGGGCTTGGTGCATGCTAGGCAAGCACTTTATGGACCATGTTTTGGTGTTTTTTTTTTCCATTTCCTTATAAAATGACAGGTGTATTTTTTTTTCCTGCTTCAGAAGTTACTCATTAAAATTCAGGGAAAAGGGACTGGGAAGGTGGCTCAGTAGTAGAGTGTTTGCCTGGCATGCATGAGGCCCTGGGTTCAATTCCTCAGCACCACATAAGCAGAAAAGGCCAGAAGTGGTGCTGTAGCTCAAGTGGTAGAATGCTAGCCTTGAGCTGAAGAGCTGAGGGACAGCGCCCAGGCCCACAATCAACCTCCCCCCCAAAAAAAATCAGGAAAAAGGCTTTAAAAAGTGTACTGGTAGAGCACAACATTTTATTATTGTAGTAATTTGTATATATTAGCCACGTCCTGATTGATGTTGGAGATCTAGGATAATAAGGTAGTTTCCTAGGGGAACATATTACCTAGATTACATGGGAAAGCTAGGAGAACTTAAGAAAAGATATGATGTTCTTGGGATAGTAAGGACAAGAGGCCTGATGAGTGTTGGCAGAGGAAAGATAAAGACAAGGTGGTTATGAAGCTTGGAAATGACATGTAGCTAGAGATAGCAGAAACAAAGTCAACCCTTACAATAAGTATGCAGGCATATTCCAGCACTTTGGAGGGAAGAACAGGAGAAGCCCTCATTGCTTTCCACCTATGGCTATAAGACACTTTTTCCAACAAAGTCAGCACTCCTGCTTTGTGAATTGACCTTAGAATGAGGTACCAGAAGGTAAAAGCAAAATGAGCTTTTTACCAGTAGGTAAAAAACAAGAAAGAATTGCTTTGTTAAGTACCTTTTTTTTTTTTCTTTTTTGGTCAGTCCTGAGGCTTGAACTCAGGGCCTAGGCACTGTCACTGAGCTGCTTTTGTTCAAGGCTAGCACTCTACCACTTGAGCCACAGCATAGCACCACTTCTGGCCTTTTCTGTTTATGTGGTACTGAGGAATCAAACCCAGGGTTTCATGCATGCTAGGCAAGCACTACCACTATGCCACGTTCCCAGCCTCTTGTTAGGTATCTTCTAAAGTATTTCTCCTGCCTCCATTATGGCTCTCCATATCTGTGCATGTCCAGGGGTGTTGGGGGCATCAGCTCAGGGCCTGTGGCTCTCCTGTTGTATGTGTGGAGAGGATAGGGGGCAGGGGTACTGGGGCATCAACTCAGGGCCTGAACAATGGCCTTGAGCTTTTCCAGCTTTAAAAGTCTCAGAGGCTTTCCTGCCCAGGCTGACTGAACTTTGAGTAGCTCCTGAATAGCTGGGATTAAGGCATGAGCCACCCGCAACCAGCCAGGCCCTCTTAAGTGATTTTGTTTTTGTTTTGTTTTGGTCAGTTGTAGAACTTGAACTCAAGGACTGGGCGTTATCCCTGCACCTCTTTGTGCTCAAGGCTAGGGCTCCACCACTTGAGCCACAGTACCGCTTCCCGTGTTTGAGAGGTTAATCGGAGAAAAGAGTCTCAAGGAGACTTTTCTGCCTGGGTTGGCTTCAAACTGCAATCCTCACATCTCAGCCTCCTGAGGAGCAAGGATTTCAGGCATGAGTCACTGACACCCAGCTCCTCCTAGTGATTTTTTTTTTTTGTCGGTTGTGGGGCTTGAACTCTGGGCCTGGGCGCTGTCCCTCAGCTCTTCAGCTCTAGGCTAG
>NW_012279240.1:0-1313 GCF_000151885.1 Dipodomys ordii
GGATACAGGTGGACCTGTTGCAACAATGAGAAGTACAAGTTGTCATGTCGAAAACGAAGTTTACAACATTGGTAGGGGGGGAGGGAGGGGGAGGGAATTGAGTGGGGGGGTGGGGGGTGGCTGGGAAGGGATGTGAAGGGTAAACAAATGAGGAGGCTGCAATGCTTGATAAGAAATGTACGCATTATCCTGCCCATGTAATTGTAACCCCTCTGTACAATATGTTCACAAAAAAATTAAATTAAATTTTTAAAAAAGAACAAAAAGAAAGAAATGTATTCATTATTTTGCCCATGTCTTTGTAACCCCTCTGTACAGTTTGTTCACAAAAAATAAAAATAATAATAAAAATTAAATTAAATTAAAAAAAATTTCCCCCACTTTCTTTCCTCTATCCCTCCCCTTCCTCCCACTCCCCTTAGTACAGACACTTAAAATGTATTTTCCTCACATAGTGTGTTTTATATCACTTCTGATCTAAAATGATAGGGAATGATTTGAGTTTTATTAAAATTAATACAGCCCTGCCTCCTTTTTCCAAGACCATAAACTTGGCATTTTAATTCTAAGGTAAATGTACCCACTAGTTCTGGGATGTGTGCCCTGAGAGATTAAGCTAGTGGATGCTTTCTTACTGTACATACTCCATCAATGGATGATTAGCCAGAAAATAGCACATTATTTTGTTCCACATGAAAGCGAAGGGGAGAAACAAATCCCCGAGGGTCCCAAATTGCTATTTCTAAGTGTCCAAATGCAATTTCAAGGAACAGTTGTTTGACCAGCTCACTACAACCCTTTAGTTCAATCTCACTGTAAACCTGTATTTAATCAAGTAAACCACAACACACAGGGACGAAGTGAGTATTTTCTATTGTCTCTCCTTGTCAATACATACATAATGCTGCTCAATTTCATTATGATCCAAAGCATCCTTAGTAACCGCAACTTCCTCTTTTCTACTTTTCAATCCAGTGCCAATCTAAACTATTATATACCTATATTTTTTAGGAGGATAAATCATGAGAATGGAATTTTCAACAAGAACTGTTCCAGACAAACATGGAATGATTGTAAAGTACGTCTTTACGCAAACAGTACCAAGAACAAACCAGACACACTGTTAATTGAGCGTTGTATCTGAGAATGCATGTCCATCCTATACAGTTATTTTAATATTAAGAGAAAGTTGACAGCATCCTTTAGTGACACAGACTTCACTCAGCTCTTCCCTTTGCTGTAATGATGATGAGTCTCTAAAGATATTTATAATATTAAACTCTTCCTCCTCCTCCTCCTCCTCCTCCTCCTCC
>NW_012279241.1:0-1113 GCF_000151885.1 Dipodomys ordii
TTGCCTTGCATGCCTGAGGCCCTGGGTTCGATTCCTCAGCACCACATAAAGAAAAAAGAAAAAAGCCAGAAGTGGTGCTGTGGCTCAAGTGGTAGAGCGCTAGCCTTAAGCTGAAGAGCTGAGGGACAGCGCCCAAGCCCAGAGTTCAGGCCCCATGACCGGACCCCCCCCCCCCAAAAAAAAGAAACATCTGGAATTAACTGATGAAGTGAATAATCGTAGCCTCCGTGTTTAGGACCTAGTCCACGAGCAAGCAGAAGACAGGAAGTTAATAGATCAGGGACAGGAAGGGAATAACTCAAGATCTGACTTTACTTTTGGATACCTAAGACATTTCTTCTGCATGGGGCAGGGGCACAGATCAGCTGGGTGGTAGAGACACACCAGCCGCTCGGGATTACAGGAGCAGGTGAGAGCCGAGAGGAAGCACGTGGTTCTACATGCTGAGCACTGTCGCTCATCGTCAGGAACAAGCTCAAACACTTCCTCTTCTGACATCAGAACTCCCTGAAACACAAGTGACAGCACACATCAATGTTGCCTTTTCTTCAAAGCATAAAAAAAAAGTGGTGCTGTAGCTCGCCTTGAGCTGAAGAACACAGGGACCATGCCCAAGCCCAGAGTTCGAGTCCCATGACTGACCAAAAAACAACAACAACAACAACAAAACAAAACTCCTCTCCTACAGTGGGGAATAAGTCAATGGCATGACAAGAAAATATTTTCTAGCAGGAGGGCGATGGTGGCTCATGCCTATAATACTAGCTACTCAGGAGGCTAAGATGTGAAGATCATGGTTCAAAGCCAGCATGGTCTTTTTGGCTTTTTTACTCTATCACTTGAGCCACACCTCCATTTCCATGATTCTTTGAACCATGATCCTCAACATGAATTATGAGTGCAAAAAAGGGGAAACTATCCTGAGTATGGGAACCAGTGGGAGGGGAGGGTCAAGGTGAAGGTAAAATGATCCAAGTACTTCATTCATACTCAGCATGAAAGCATACTGAACACCGTTTGAAGGTAGAGAAAACCGGGAAATGACAAGGTACCAGAGGGGGGCTGGGAAGGTGGCTCAGTGGTAGAGTGCTTGCCTTGCATGCCTGAGGCCCT
>NW_012279242.1:0-3410 GCF_000151885.1 Dipodomys ordii
TCAGGAAGCTCAGAGATAGGAGCTCTAAGATCAGCTCTAAGAGATAGGAAAGCTGGGCCAGGGCAGCAAAGCCAGTCCCCTAGGTTCTGGGGAAGAGGCATGAGTGGCAGTTTCCCCAACACAAAGTAGCTCTGACTTATCACCTTGCTGAAGGTCAGTCCTCCAGCTTAGGCTAGAGAGGACTAACTATGGTGCGTGTTACTGTGAGGAGCCCTGGTGCTCAAGACCAGCAATTAGCAACCACCCAAAGCACCTGCTTTGCTGGAGCACTTCCCACCTCTCCTCTTTTTGGCAGGGTCAGAACCTGAGCTTTAGTGTAGTCAAACATAAACACACCATCATGGTCATTTCAAGGTCACTTGTGGCATTAAGTCTATTGGACTTAGGTGACTCCCTCACTCTTCCTTTTGCTCCAAGTGAGACGCCTCATTGTTTAAAGTTTGAGGATCCTCCAGGGAGTGCTGGGAACTGGATGCCAGGCAAGACAATAAATAGAGGTGGCAGGACTTGCCATCATGGGAAGGGAAGGAGGTTTGCTGCAGGGAGGACAACACAATAACTCTCCAGTGGAACTTCCTATAACTCTTGGCACCCAGGACTCCAGCACCATGAGCACAGTCACGTTCAGTGAGAGGGCCAGTGGCCAAACAGCTCCCTGGCTTCTAGACAAGCTGTAGAGCTGCAGAGAAAGGCTTTCCCTCTGGGGCATGAAGGCAGGAACCTAAGCTTCTCATGCTCTAGCCCTCCACTTTCCAAGTCAGAGAAACCTACCCATGGCAGTAGACAAAGGAAGATTTCATACCTAGGCATAATGTATACCACTCTAGGGTAAAAAGCTACTGGTTATGGGTCTTGTTGGCCTAGATGAAAGCTCAGCAGTGAACCCTTCAAAGCACTCTCGAATGGTTCCTTCACTTATAAGTTACAACTAATATGATGGTCAAAGAGAACATTCATTCTCTTCCTAAGAGTGGATGTTATGCTATCAGAGTAGTGTAGTTGATTCCTCTGAGCCCTCCCTGCCAGCCCCTAGTCCCATTTCTCATGCTGTTTGTCTGATATGTTTGAACATTCACAGGACCTTGGAAGAAAAAAGAGAGAAAGAGAAAGAAAAAGAAAGAGAGAGAAAAAAGAGAAAGAAAGAAAGAAAGAAAGAAAGAAAGAAAGAAAGAAAGAAAGAAAGAAGGAAGGAAGGAAAGAAAAGGAACACTCAGCCATGCTCTTGAAATCATCTCAATGGGCATCTTGTATATACATTTTTCTAATTTGGGGAGGGGTAGGGAAATAACAAAATGCTGAAATAAGGATATAGGATGACCCATTGTAACAATGAGATGTACAAGACAGTATGTTGAAAATGAACTTTACAACTTTGGGGGGGCACCGTGGGAGGGGAGGGAGGAGTAGGGGAGGTGGGGAGGAAAGGGATGGTAGGGGAAAAATAAAGGAGGGGGTAACAATGCTCAATAGGAAATGGACTCATTACCTTGCTCATGTAACTGTAACCCCTCTGTACAATATCTTGACAATAGAAAATATATATTAAGAAAAAAAAGAAATCATCTCAATGGGCAATTCTCTGTTTTGTTAATTGGATATCTTCTTGGGGTTCCAGATGACCTTGACATAGGTCCCCCAAAAGATTTGTAGAGCCAAGTATAAGAGTACAAACAGAGGTCCACATACAAAGGTCTAATATTTAAAAATTGTAGATCAGGCTAACAAACTTAAGTATAGCTGTCTTACTAATATATAGTCTCAATGACCCTGAGCCAGGACTTTAACTTGGGAGCCCTACCAATAGAATTTTAATGCTAGATCCTAAACATTCAGTCTGGGACCCACAAGCTTCTCTTCCCATCTAAATTCACACTGAAAAATGGGTAAATGTCCATAAGTCTTTTAAAAAATTTTTCTTTTGGCAGTGCTGGGGAGCAAACCCAGGACTTTGTACAGGCTAGGCATGTGCTCTATTACTGAGCCACATTCCTAGACTGTATCCCCTGAGTTCCTGAGGGCTAAGACTGTACCAGGATAGCAATTTCCTATTTGGGAACAAGGTTTCCTAACCCTTTATCCATTTCCCTAAGCTTTTCTCATTGTTTCTGAAGACTCCAGGGTTTGTAGTTGTTTTGTTTTGTTTTATGCCATTGATTGGACTTGAAACTCAGGGCCTAGAGGTTGTCCTTAAGTTTTTGTGTACTCTACCACTTGAGCCACAGCTCTATTTCTCCTTTTTGCTGGTTAATTGGAGATTAAGAGTCTCATAGACTGACTTCAAACTGTGATCCTTATATCTCAGCCTCCTGAGTAGCTAGGATTACAGGTGTGAGCCACCAGTGCCTGGCGTGAAGACCTCATTCTTTAGGTCCACTGCCTTACATACTATGTCTCCTTAGTTAACTGCCATCCTATTTGACCTTGGGCAAGTCTCAGAACTCTCCAGGCCTCAGTTTGCTCAACAGTTTTCTCAGATAAACCTTCAAAAGCTAAAGAAGCTGGATGCCAGTGGTTCGTACCTATAATCCTAGCTACTTAAGAGGCTGAGATCTAAGGATTGTGGTTTCATGCTAGCTTGGCAGAAAAGTCCCCAAGACTCTTATCTCCAACTAACCAGCAAAAAAAAGCCAGAATTGGAGCCGTGGTTCAAGTGGTAAAGCATTAAGCCTTCAGGCAAATAAAACCAACCAAGCAAAAAACAAACAAACAAAAAACCTCAGGGACAATGCCCAGGCCCTGAGTTCAAGACCTAGTACTAATACAAAAAAAAAAAATTAAAGGAGCTGAAAGATACGATGCCTGACACAGAATGAGCAGTCAGTAATTTGGCAAGCATGAGTATTATTTTCCTCCCAAATGGGAGAGCCAGAAAAAAGAGAATGGCTAGATCTAGTTAGGAGCTGGATCTGCCTGGTATCTTCCCTGCTGAACAACCAGCTGCTCCTTCCCTGAGGACATGGGAGCCTGGCGTGCCATGCCAGGCCCAGAACAGCTTGTAGCCACATAGCAGTGGGCCAGCCAACCAGACCCCACCCCCTTGGGGCCTCTTCAAATATTGATAGCGTGTATAATGTCTTCCGAACACAATACGCCACTTCTCAGACGAGATGCTGCCCTTCCCTGACCCAGAGCCAGGGAGGGCTTTGCAGAGCCCACAAGCAGCTGCCTGTCCGGTAAACTTCGCTGTCAGCTGGAAGCAAACATCATGCATGCACGCCATTGCCTGCAAGGCAGGCTGAGTGGCCCAGCTGCCTGTGTGGGGGAGTTTGCCTAAAAATCTAACCCCATGCCTCCAAGAAGAAAATGTGGCATATATACACAATGGAATTCTATGCCTCCATCAGAAAGAATGACATTGCCCCATTTGTTAGGAAATGGAAAAACTTGGAAAAAATTATATTAAGTGAAGT
>NW_012279243.1:0-1420 GCF_000151885.1 Dipodomys ordii
TCTTCAGCTCAAGGCTAGTGCTCTACCACTTGAGCCACAGCGCCACTTCCGGCTTTTTTCTTTTTTGCTTATGTGGTGCTGAGGAATCGAACCCAGGACCTCAGGCATGCAAGGCAAGTGCTCTACCACTGAGCTACCTTCCCAGCCCCGCTGCTTTTCTGCTTAAGGCTAGCATTCTACCTCTTTGAGATGCAGCACCACTTCCCGTTTTCTGATGGTTAATTGGAAATAAGACTTCTGTATCTGGGCTGGCTTTGAACTGCGATCCGTAGATCTTAGCCTCCTGAGTAGCTAGGATTACAGGCGTGGACCACCAGCACCTGGCTCTCAGCAATTCATTTATTAACATCGAATCTTAAGTACACATTTAAAAGACATCACTTGAATATATTAGATTTGGGATTTGAATGTTCAAAAGAAGCTACTAAGAAAGCAGGAAAGACCTGATGTAGGTGTTAGGAGAAAGTGACTTAATAGAGCACATGTATAAAAGATGCAGAGACACCTTCAGACTATCCTCTCTGACAGGCGTGGAGCGGTGCTGGGGTGGCTTTCTTGGCTGTGTGAGAGTGGAAGAGAGAGCCTGCTTGTTAGTTTTCTTAAATTCTTCTTTTCGAAATGTTTGTCAACAGTGGAGAGAAAGATGGTAACCAGTGCTTGTCTAAAACTTTTGAGTATTAGATTTGCAATGGTTCTAAGTTTTCCATTTCAAAATTAACGTGGATTCAAGTCACAGAAGAACTATAGAAATTAATGAGACTATGTGTGTGTGTGTGTGTGTGTGTGTGTATCAAGTGTTACAGCACCTGCCTAGCAAGCGTGAGTTCCTGAGTTCAAACCCTAGTGCTTCCAAAAAACTAAAAAAATAATGTTGCTGATCTCATGGGACTGAGATCAGGAGGATCATAGTTCAAATTCAGCCCAAGCCAGAAGTTCGCAACAAATAAACAGCTGGGTGCAGATGGTGTGTGCCTGTCATCCCAGGTACTTGAGATGCATAAATAGGAGTATCACTGTCCAGGTTGGTCTAAACAAAAAGTGAGGCTCTGCTTGAAAATCAGACACTAAAGCAGAGATAGGGATGAGGCTCAAGACCTGGGTTTAAGCCCCAGTAACATACACACACACACACACACACACACACACACACACACCACATCACATCACACACAATGAAACAATAATTTAAAAGACATTTCTATTATAATAGCATTTATGTATAAATAAAACCACCCATTGATGGGATGGGAATGTAGCTCAGTGGTAGAGTGATTGCCTTGCATGCATAAGCCCTGGGTTTAGTTCCTCAGTACCACATAAACAGAAAAAGCAGGAAGTGGCGCTGTGGCTCAAGTGGTAGAGTGCTAGCCTTGAGCAAAAGAAGCTCAGGGACAGTGCCCAGGCCCTGAGTTCAAGCTCC
>NW_012279244.1:0-2650 GCF_000151885.1 Dipodomys ordii
GGTGCTGAGGAATCGAACCCAGGGCCTCATGGATGCAAGGCAAGTGCTCTACCACTGAGCCACCTTCCCAGCCCAACCAGTGCTGCATCCTTTATCCCTCTATTTCTGTGCTCCCCCCACACTGCCAAAGACAGATAAACAAATAAAACAGAAAGAAAACAAAAAAAAACAAGTAAAAAAAATCTCTTTCTATTTCCTGTAGTTCATTTTGATAAAAATATTTTACAAGATCAGATGCACATAGGCATTGCACTTTTGTGATCCTCCCCTGAGAGTATCCTCCTTTGGTCTCACTGTCTGTGAATGCCTAGAGTCCTATAAAATGTATTGTGTCCCAATGTATTTTAGATTTGGCTTCCTCAGCTGAGAGAGGACATGTTCTGCTTATGTCTCCAAGCCTCGCTTTTCTCACACAACATTATTCTTTGTAATGGTTGTGGAAAATTTCATTAGCTTGTTTTTTTGGTAGCTATTTTTTAAACTTTTGCTCTTCTTTGGGTGTGTGTGAATGTGTGTGCACGTCCATGAGTATGAATGTGTAAACATATACTTACATATAGGCACTATCAATTTCTTTATGCAAAACTTGGGAAGCTAATAAATCAAAATAAATGTGTGTCTTTCCCTTAGATTTATATCTGATATTTTATTCTGTGGGAAAGGATTGCTTGCTCTCTGGTTCTTCCATTTAGTCCTGCCTTCTTTCTTTGCTTCAGCCAGAAGTTATTTCTGCTTTCACTTGGGCCTAGTGCTGCTGAGTGTCTCGACATACTGAAATTTTCAAGTGACTAGAGACTGTGCAGTTGATGGCTTAGGGACCCCTGACTAGGGTCCAAGGTATACTGTGGATGTTTTCTACGAATCAGAATTTTATCATTTACCAGTATTGGTACTTGAACTTAGACCCTGAATCTGTTTCTTCGTTTACCACTCAATGCTGGTACTCTACCACTTGAGCCACAGCTCCACTTATGCCTTGTTTTTCAGTAACTTAAGAATCTCTAAGATTTTCTTGCCTAGGCTAGCTTTGAAACTCAATCCTTAAATCTTAGCCTCCTGTGTAGCTAAGTAAGCCATGGTGCCCAGCTTCCATAAGGGACCTTGACACAGCCAACCCAAATTAATTTGTGTGAACAAACCTTTAAGTTAAAATGAAGAAAAGACCTACATCCTTTCTTCTGTAGAAGAGTCATGTCTTTTTTTTTTTTTTTTCGGTCAGTCGTGGGTCCTGAACTCTGGGCCTGGGCGCTGTCCCTCAGCATTGCAGCTCAATGCTAGTGCTTTACCACTTGAGCCACAGCACCACTTCTGGCTTTTTCTGCTTATGTGGTGCTGAGGAATTGAACCCAGGGCCACATGCATGCAAGGCAAGCACTCTACCACTGAGCCACCTTCCCAGCCCCTCATGTCTCTTTTTATTTATTTATTTATTTTGTCAGTCCTGGGGCTTGAACTCTGGGATTGGGCACTGACCCTGTGTTCTTCGGCTCAAGGCAAGCACATTCTACTGCTTGAGCTACCACACCACTTCCAGTTTTCTAGTGGCTTATTGGAGATAAGCTCATGGACTTTCCTGCCCGGGCTGGCTTTGAACCATGGTCCTCAGATCTCAGCCTCCTGAGTAGCTAGGATTATAGGTATGAGCCACCAGTGCTTGGCTAAGTGTCATGTCTTCTGTTTTTTTCTTTTCTAATATTCTGAGACTGGTAAGTTCAAAACTAGGCTTTGAAATACCTCATGTGTCCAGAAATGTAGAAAAATATCAGGCACTGGTTTGGAAGTAGATCTTTGTATTGGGGTTCTATCATTCACTAGCTATAAATTCATTGTCTCAAAGGTGTAGAATGGAAGACTACAGTCAGTATTTCACTATAGATTGCTTGAAGAATAAATGAATTGATAATTCATGTCATATATAAGCATGATTCTAGAACATGTCAAGATCTCAATTTGCATGTTATTCTTAAAATTAAGATTGTTCCTCCAAAAGAGCAATTGGCTTTATCATACATAGATCTTCATATTCTCTCTCATTGTCATCTAAGTACAAAAATTGTACAATTGATTTCATGCACATAAAAGGTATTATTATTTTATTTTCCTATCCCTTTAATATAAATGGTGTATTAAGGAGTTTCACATGAAAATTTGGGATATTTTTTAATATAAATTGTAAATTATGATAAATACTTATCTTAGAAGATGGGAAAATGTTAAAACACAATTCCCAACCTTACAAATAATTCCTTTTCAAAGAAAGATTTTTGGGAAGCTAATAAAGAAAGCAGGCTTAAAAAAAAACTTATTTATTTATTTATTTATTTATATGTCCAATATCATCCCTTGGGAAACTATATGTTAGGCACCAGAGAGCAATACAAATTCTTCACAATAAAGGTTGGTTGGTAAGTTTTCCAAGTTAATCTATGTACATAAACTCAATGTTTAGTAGAAGCTGAGCAGCTTCCCATTCCCTGAGTACCACTTACCTCATCACTTTCACTTTATAGGAGATAAAGGTTGCTTCCACAGCTTTGTACATTCTTTTTTTGGGGGTCCAGTTGTGGGGCCTGAACTCTGGGCCTGGGCGCTGTCCCTCAGCTCTTCAGCTCAAGGCTAGTGCTCTACCACTTGAGCCACAGCGCCACTT
>NW_012279245.1:0-1386 GCF_000151885.1 Dipodomys ordii
TACCTTTGCAATCAAACTCGAATCTATATGAAAAGAGTTCTTTGGGTCCTTATGGTTTTTTTTTAAAATTATTTTTCATTTTATTTTTCCAGGCAAGGCGTTTAATAGCTAAGATCCATGCAACCCTTTTCCTAGCTGTTTCCAGCTGAGATTCTGGGGTTTGTCTTCCCACCCACCATCCACTCCCCCCCTCCACCGTAACCCCAGTACACCTGTTCAATCCTCTCCTCCCTTGTGGCCCACGGGCCTTGGCGGTGACACCAGGCCTGCGGCTAGCTCCTTCAAAGAGCAGACCCGCCCGGCTCCCATTAATTGAGCAATTTGGAGCCCTGGGCTGGAGAGAAAATATTATTTTTCCCAGTCATTCTCAGATTGCCTATTCACCTAGCTAAGGCAGCCAGTCTGAGCGAGAGAAAAGAAAACAAAATCCCTAACTTTGAACCAGCTGTGCCGCCCTGGGTAGACAAAATATTCCTTTGACAGCTATGTAGGGTCCCTGGCCTGACCCCTTCCTTCTTCTCCTTCTCCTTCTGAGTGCTCCAGGGCCTCGAACCCACCTTCTGCCCCCTCACCTGCCCGCCTGCCGGCCTTTGGAGGCTTCTACAAACAGTGGGCCCAGAAAGGAAGTGGTTCTGGGCCCTGGGAAGCCGGCTGAGGGCTGCCTCCCCCCCTCCCCTTCCCCTCCTCCTCCCCACTTCCCCTCTTCCTCCTCTTGGTTTTCTGGGCTTTGAAAAGGAAATCCTGTGTTTGAAAAGGTTGCTGTGGGGGTTAATGGGTTAATTCAGGTGAAGACCTGAAAAGCTATGATTGTCCATCAAGCAGATGAATGGGTTCTGACTAACTCATAGCATTCCTGTGCCAGTGAGGCCTAGCTTTGTTTCTCACTCACGTAATCTCCTCTGCCTCCGGCCCAGCCTCCCCTCTCACCTGCTTGCTGTTGAGAGGATGAAATAACTCCCAGGAGTCTGCAAGCCCTAAAAACAAACAGGAGGCCTTCGTTTTTTTTTGTTTTTTAAAAACAAACCAACAAGGCACCAAGGGGTTAGTTTGGATTTGGGTTTATGTGTCTTCTTTCTGAAGCAATAAAGCATGATTACAACAAAACATAGATTCTTTCGGCCTGCTGAGAAGTTGGGGAGGAGAGAAAGCTGAACCAGAAATCCACACCAAGCCAGGCACCCACGGCTCACGCCTGTAATGCTCCCTACTCAGGAGGCTGAGATCTGAGGATTGAGGATCGCGGTTCAAAGCCAGCCTGGGCAGGAAAGTCTGTGAGACTCTTTTTTTTTTGGGGGGGGTGGGTCCAGTCGTGGGGCCTGAACTCTGGGCCTGGGCGCTGTCCCTCAGCTCTTCAGCTCAAGGCTAGCACTCTACCACTTGAGCCAC
>NW_012279246.1:0-1856 GCF_000151885.1 Dipodomys ordii
CCCATTTCCCACCCCCTCTTCCCCCGCCCCTGCCAAAGTTGTAAAGTTCGTTTTTTGACATAACAACTTGTACATCTCATTGTTGCAGTGAGTCCACCTGTATCCCTATTTAAACAATTTGTTTTTGCCCTTCCCCTCCACACATTATACCAACATCAAATACTGTGTAAGCAGGGGTTATACTGTTGGGGAGGGGCATACAAAGCAACAAAGAAATCATCTGATAAATATGTTAGAAACAATCACAAGAAGGAAAAAAAACATTTGAATCCTTATCTTGGGGTTCATTTCACCTAACATCAACTTATGTGACCTTTTCTACTTGTCTCAGACATATACTAGTTATTGCAAATTAGGAAAACCATGGGACCTATGTTTCTTTGGGCCTGTCTTACTTCACTTCATAGAATTTTTCCAAATTCTTATGTCTTCATCTTCAATGGCCAACTCTGGTCCCCCATTTATCTTTCCTTCTTTACTTTTAGAACCATTCTCAACTGTTGAGCCATACCTCAGCCCCACATTTTCTCCTTCTTTTTGTGATGTGTTGAAGAATTGAGATTTGAGAGAGAACAGAGCAAAAAGAAGGGACAAAAGTACCTAAATCCTGTTTCTCTAAGCAAAAGAACATACTGTTAACAACCCAAGAATGTCTCCTTCAGAGGACAAAATCTTCTATGTTGACCTATGGCTGGCTTTCCATGACTGGCATTCTTTGGCTTTGTTTCTTACTCTATATGGTCACCAGGTTTCCTTCCCAAGTTGTAATATCAAGGAGAAAAAAAATGGGCATGAGAGAAACATCATGACATTTGAGAGATAATCTTCCAGTTGCTAAGGTCAGAAATCTGCCAAGCACTGTTCCTCCTAGTATTCATGAGAAAGTGCCTGTCTTTTGTCAGAATCTAATCTTTATCACTTGTTGGGTACATAATGAGCATTTATTTCCTCTTTATACCTGCCTCATAGCCTTCCACTAAACATTATTAAAATGCCAACCATGTAGGAATTTAGGTGGAGTGCACTCAGTTCTGGAACTTATTTGTTGTGAAAGGCATTTAAAGAAAAAGCTCTTCTGGATAAAGGGCTAGATATTTGAAAAAAGTAATATAATAACATTTTAATGGTAGAATCTAGGTATACTTTAATAAGATGTTAGAAAAGAGAAGCATCAACTGAAAATTATAGCACGATGTATTTGAAAATCAAATGTCTATTTTCTACTCTAGCAAATGCTTAAAATTTGTCTTGTTTTTTATTTTTTTATTTAACCTTTAAAAAGTTATATTAGCATTATTTGTTCCAGCTTCAGTTTACCCTTAAGGTTTGAGGAAACTGGAAAAGGTCTGACAGTCCAGGGTAAAAAAGTAGTCTAAAAGTTTTAGCTCTTGCCTTTGACTAGAATTTTCATGTGAGGACACGGCCGTCGAAGTTGTTCTGACACAATTGCCCAATGGTCTTTGTGTTGGTGATAATAAGAATTTATTATTCCAGAGATAGGATTTCTTGTTCCATCTTCCATTGGATATCCTGAGTTTTGTCCAAGCCTGAAACATGGATTCCTTCTCCAATAGTAATAGAAATGGTTGTTTGATCCATTTCTATAAAGAGGGAAAAATTAGATTTTGGAAGGGGTATGCATATCAAATAAAATTGTTTAAAGTCAATGGAAATCATTGCAACCTTTGGCTACTTTACTGAACTGCACAGCAGAGGCATCCTTTTGTCTAATGTCCTCAGGTAGAAGAAAGCAGCTTATCTGGGCCTATGGACTAAAATAAGTACTCTCTCTCTCTCTCTCCTCTCTTTCTCTCTCTCTCTCTCTCTCTCTCTCTCTCTCTCTCTCTCTCTCTCTC
>NW_012279247.1:0-4107 GCF_000151885.1 Dipodomys ordii
CTTTCTTTCTTTCTTTCTTTCTTTCTTTCTTTCTTTCTTTCTTTCTTTCTTTCTCTTTTTTCTCTTTCTCTCTTTCTTTCTTTCCCAGTCTTGGGGGTTTGGTTTAGGGCCTGGGCTCTGTACCTGAACTCTTTTGTTCAAGGCTAGCACAACTCTACCACTTGAGCCACAGCGCTACTTCTGGCACTTTTGGTGGTTAATTAGAGATAAGAGTGTCATAGTCTTTCCTGCTCAGGCTGGCTTCAAACCACAATCCTAGATCTCAGCCTCCTTAGTAGCTAGGATTACAGCATGGAGGTATCAGTGCCTGGCTTGATTCTTACTTTAAAGAAACTATTGAATATTCTGCATTCTGTCTTATCATACATACAAGATGTTATAAGGCAAATATACATTTTAGTTAACATGGAATGTATCTTAAATGCCATATTAAACTTTAAAGTTCTGTCAAAAATCATTTTTGTAATTTACTTAAATTGTTTAATTTATGAATTGATGAATAAATCTAGACTATAGTCGAGGCATAAAGCATGATGATTTGAGACTTCAAGCTGCGTCCTTTGGCTTATCAGGAACTAGTCTCATCGAGTCATCTTTGGACCTTGGTGATAACTGCTTGGTATAACAGTAAGAAACACTTGCCAAGGGTGCTAGTTAATCAGGACATTTGCAGAGCAGCCATTTGTTCCCTAGGATGTCTTCCTGCAAAGTCATCTCCCTAATTGCTTACACTCTAATGTCGCATTCTGTACATCTTACTGCCATACACAGAGGTATGTGTTACTCACTGGAATAAGCTGAGATGGTTGGTGGAGAGGTTGCATTTTCTACATCTTCAGTACCTACCATTAAGCAAGAAAAAAGAGCATGTGATCTTTGATTAGTGTGTGTCAATCCAAATATCCCGCTCATCATACTCATTTAAGGAAATATCTATGATCTGTGGGTGTTGTTTTGCCAGGCAGCATTTTTGACATTTTGAAAAAGCTTTGTTTTGAGGTAAGAGAGAAGACTGGTGGGGTCTACTTGGTGAGGAGGGATTGATCACAGTAGGACACACACCTACCTTGGAACTGTGAGATATTTCTTGGAGGCGTCACTGATGTCGAGGGCAGGAAGGCGAGCACAGTGGGTTTAGAAGGTGATGCACCTGATTGGTGAGTACTAGCTGTAGGTAAATCACAAATCCACAGTCAGACAATAGTATTGAATCTTCTGATTGGGTTTCGCTGCAGATTCTAGCAGTTTGAAATTCTGGAGATCTGGGAAAATCATTTATTTCTGAATAATAAGATATATATATACACCATGGTAACAGTAGACCATACATTCATCTATTTTCTTGGAAAGATGCTCAAACTTGAAACCACACAACCTAAGTATCAATATTCTCTCTTCATGAATTGGCTTCACGAATTAAGTCTTTTTACCCTCAGCAAAAGGCTGTAGAGCCAATACTAGATGAGATTTTTGTGAGATTCAAATCTATACCAAAGCATTATTTAAATTTCAGATATACAACTTTAAAAGAAAATGATTTTCTCCATCACACATACTTAGAATGGGTATGAATACACAGGACATTAATCTCATAGTATTCCTCAGTAGTTGTAAAGAAAAGATAGTGGGTAAGACTTGAGTAAGGAAATCAAAGGCACCTTCATTTTCATTCCTTATTTCAGTGGTTTTAACCATAAGCTTTTTAATATATATATTTTTATTGTAAAGATACTGTACAGAGGGGTTTTATGAGTAAGGTAATGAGTATATTTCCTATTGAGCATTGTTACTTCCTCCTTTATTTTCTCCTACCATCCCTTCCCTCCCCACCTCCCCAACTCCTCCCCTTCCCCAAGTTGTAAAGTCCATTTTTCAACATAGTGTTTTGTACATCTCATTGTTACAATGGGGCAACCTGTATCTCTGGTTCAGCATTTTGTTATTTCCCTTCGCCTCCCCAAATTAGAAAAATGTATGATGCAGAGCACCAGAAATCAAATACACTGACAACAGGGGTTATACCATGGGGGAATAACATACAAAGAAAAAAATCACATAGTACATTATAAGTACATTAAAAAGGACAGCAAGAAAGGTAAAATCTTTTGTGTTCCTATTTTGGGGTGCATTTCACTTAGCATCAGTTTATATGGTCATATGTACACAGCTTTTGATCTTTTCTACTTGTCTGGTAAGATCAACCTAGACATATACTAGTTATTGCAAATAAGGGAAACCATGGGACCTATGTTTCTTTGGGCCTGGCTTACTTCGCTCAGTATAATTTTTTCCAAGTCTTGCAGTTTTCCTAACAAATGGGCAGTGTCATTCTTTCTGATGGAGGCATAGAATTCCATTATGTATATATACCACATTTTCTTGATCCATTCATCTACTGAGGGGCATCTAGGTTGGTTCCATATCTTAGCTATGGTAAATAATGCTGCAATAAATATAGTTGTGCTGGTGGCTTTAGTGTAGTCTTGTTTGTGATCATTTGGGTAAATGCCCAAAAGTGGGATTGCTGGGTCATAGGGGAGTTCTATGTGGAGTCTTTTGAGGAACCTCCATACTACTTTCCAAAGTGGTTGAACAAGTTTACACTCCCACCAACAATGCAGTAGGGTTCCCTTCTGTCCATATCCCCTCAAGCATCTGTTGTTATTAGAGTTCTTGATTATAGCCATTCTAACTGGGGTGAGGTGGAATCTCAATGTTGTTTTGATTTGCATTTGTTTTAAGGCCAGAGAGGATGAGCATTTCTGCATGTGTCTATTGGCCATTCTTATTTCCTCTTCAGAAAAGTTTCTCTTTAAGTCTTTAGCCCACTTATTTATTGGGCAGTTGTGGCTGTGAGGATTTGTTGTTGGGGGATTTAACTTTTTGAGTTCCAAGTATATTTTAGATATGAGACCTTTTTCTGTTATATGGTTAGTGAAGATCTTCTCCCAATCCGTGGGCTTTCTATTGATCTTGCTAGCTATGTCTTTTGCCATGCAGAAGTTTTGCGGCTTCATGCAATCCCATTTGTCCAACCTTTCTTTGATTTGTTGTGTTTCTGCATCTCTATTAAGAAAATTTTGGCCTGTGCCAATGAGCCTTATAGTTTCTCTTATTCCTTCCTGTAATGTTCTCAGGGTGTCTGCTTTTACTTTGAGGGTGATATATAAGGATCTAACTTTAGTTTTCTACAGGTGTTTAACCAATTTTGTTAGCACCATTTACTGAAGAGGCTGTCTTTCTTCCATTTTATTTTTTTAGCTCCCTTGTTGAAGATTAGGTGGCTATACGTCTGTGGGTTCATTTCTGGGTCTTCAGTTCTATTCCATTGGTCCTGAGGTCTGTTCTTGTGCCAGTACCAAGCTATTTTGATTACTATGGCTTTGTAGTAGAGTTTGAAATTTGGTATTGATATTCCTCCAGCATTGTTCCTTCTGCTAAGGATTGTTTTTGCTATTCGGGGTCTTTTATTGTTCCATATGAATTTTTGGATTGCTTCTTCTATTTCATTGAAGAATGAGGTTAGGATATTGATAGGTATCACATTGAATTTGTAGATAACCTTTGGCAGTATTGTAACCCTAACCTTTTAAAAAACTGTCTGTTTTTGTTTCTGATTTAGTCCCTGCCCTTTTATCCAAGGACCATCTTATTAAAATTTAATCTTTATTAGTTTACTTAATTATCACTGGTTACCTTCAATCTGAAGAAGCAAACAGAAAGTATCCATAAGAATTATTTATAGCTAAGTAGCATTGGCTCCTGTAATCCTAACTCGTATACTGAGACCTGAGGATCCTGGTTCAAAGACAGCCCAGTCATGAGAGTCTGTGAGATTCTTATCTCTAATTAACCAGCAAAAAGCTGGAAGTGGAGCTATTACTCAAATGGTAGAGCACCAGCTTTGAGCAAAAAAGCTAAAGGATAATGCCAAGTCCCTGAGTTGAAACCCCAGCACCAGCCTCAAAGCAGAAACAAAGAATTATTTATAAGAATTATTTCATGGGGTGGGGGGAGGCTGGGAAGGGATGGGAAGGGTAAACAAAGGAGGAGGCTGCAATGCTTGGTAAGAAATGTACGCATTATCCTGCCCATGCAATTGTAACC
>NW_012279248.1:0-5486 GCF_000151885.1 Dipodomys ordii
GTAAATAATGCTGCAATAAACATAGTTGTGCTGGTAGCTTTAGTATGGTCTTGTTTGTGATCATTTGAGTAAATGCCCAAAAGTGGGATTGCTGGTATAGCTGTTTGACATGGGTAAATACTAGTGAGAAACGAAAACATATGGAATGAGGAAAGTTAGAATCATGAGGCTTTAAATAGTATAGGAACAGAGAATGACAAAAATTATAAGTAATAACACCCTGTGCCTTTGCTGAGTATGGGGCCACTGAGCTATTTTTACTATTAAGATCCTAACACCCCACCCCCAAGCAGCTAAACATAATAAAGAAAAATAAAAAGAGGTGCATTTTTAAAAGGCATGAATTGATCTCTTTGAAATGTAGGTGATTATAAACCAATGAAATCAAAGGGACACTAAAACAATGCTCATATTTTTGCTATTCTTCATTTGAAGTGTGTATTTGAAACACTTGAGAAATCAGGAATGGCTCTGTATGCCAACAAAAACACAGTGTGAAGTGAAAATAGAAAAATTACATATAAGTTTGTTAGTCTTTGAATGTAGCATGAGTTGATGGGAATTTAAAATGAAGCCAAACCTAATACCACAGAAGAAAGACAAGTAGGATTCATTCTATAATACTGAGACTATATCTTGAATTCAATATCATGGTGTACCTCCAACAAGAAGGAACATCTAGGAAATTGGAAATAGTGCTGAGGTATGCAGTAAGAATGATTAAGGGTTCAGAGAGACTGAACTTCAAGAAGATTAAAAGATGCTGAGCTCGTTTAATGTGGCTTACAGATGACTAAAAGTGGGCGTGATATCTGTTTATAAACATCTGAAGGTTGGCTGTAAACACAAAAGATAGAATGGAATTGCATAATATGGTACTAAAAGGATTTAACTGGAGGAAAAATTTCAAGAGAGAATTTTAAAGTAAATAGACTGAAGCTGCCTCCCAGAAAATGTACAATTCCTTTTCTTCAGACACTGCCAAGAATGGAAGTGATTTACAGAAAGCCCAGCAAAAGTGAATGACCCAATTGGATCCCTGTAGGTCTCATTTTCTTCACTGTAATAGACTAGAAGTTTCATTTCTAAGGATGATTTGTCTGCACAAAATTACTCAAAAATGTGTTTAATTTTTTTAAATTAGCTGCTTAAGTCTTATGATTTCTATTTATCCTGTTTATTCTCCTATTCTGACACTGGTAGACAGTGATCAACGGTATTCCTGTTAAGGCTGGTCTTTACAACTCCACTCTACCAAAGCTCAAAGGGTTTGGCTTAGAATTTATTAAGAAACAATTGAATGACTGTATTCTTTAAAAATTATGTGTGCTTCCAGCTGGAGTTCAAAGGTACACCAAAACGGTGCTCAAGAGATTTGCTTTGGGATTATTTCTCCAAACATCCAGTCTTCTGTTTTCTTTTTTAGTAAATGTAGGTATCTTATTCCAGTTTTTTAGCCTAAAAATCTGTTTTTACTAAAGTGATGGTATGATTTTTTCCCCCTTAAGGTTGCATTTAAATGAAATTAAAATAAAAATTATGTTTTGGATTTTTGAGCTCCCTGAATGTTTTGTTTAATTTGACTTATACAAAACTGTGTGCCAAAATAGTGCCATACACAGTTGAAAAATAAACAGTGAATAGTAATCGCAGAAGCATCCTATCCCAGATGGGTGGATTAAATATTAATACTAATACTAATTTTTGAATCTTACATTTCCACCAATTTTCATTGTAAAATTACACATTTTTTTTCTCCTTAAAGTTTCTTTGCTCAGATTGAGCTGGACATTATATATCTCTATCTATCTATCTATCTATCTATCTATCTATCTATCTATCTATCTATCTATATACACACACACACGCATATATATATGCGTGTGTGTGTGTGTAAGTAAATAGAGAAATTTCAATAATTTTATTGATGATAAGTAGAGTTGGCTAGTGTTTCTGAAAATCTAGAATTTGGCAGGTTTTCAATTTCAGAATATCTTCACTTTTTTTTTTCTTTTCAGGATGAGTTTTCCCTAGTATTCTATACTATATCTCTTGCATTGTCCTGTAGCACTTCATTGTAGTACTGTACTGGGCCAATAGACACTTCCCTCTTGATGTTCAAAGTTGGAAAATTTCTTATTTATGGGTTAAGGCCTAAAATGATGAAGAGAGAAAGTAGAAGGAGACAGGGTGGGGGAGGGAGGGGGAGAAATGGCTAACTAGCCCAATTTTTTAACAAAATAAATGCTTTTTAACTATGTACTTATAAATGCATTGTATTTTGCCATAAGTGAGATAATAACACAATGAATAAAATACTTTAACTTAAACAAAAGACACTTCAACTTCAGAGACTTCAAATATATTTTATCAAGGAAATCAATAACTGAACAAAAGGAACTCAATATTGTTATCAAATAGTGGAAAGAAAGTGGAAATACATTTTGTAGAACTCAGGAACACATGAATTCAATTCTTTAAATCTATTTTCCCTGAACTGTTAGATAATCTTTAAAAAGTGTAGAACACAATAATGAGAATTCTTGCAATATAGATTTGTTTACATGGCCATCTTCTAATTCTTGGTAAGTTTATATTGGGTTTCCATTGTGATAATACTGTTTTCTTTATCAGATAAAGTTATTTCACAAAAAGATTTAAAAATGCATTGTCAACAGTATTGTAGGTGATATGAAATGTTCATAAAAGTGATATTCAATAGAAATCCTGGAAATAATGCCCTGTTCTCACAATATGGTTTTGCTTTAAAAATAACCTTAAAATTCTTTGATCCTCCCCTCACCCCCCCAGTCCTGGGGCTTGAACTCAGGGTCTGGGTACTGTTCCTGAGCTTCTTTGCACTCAAAACTATCTCTCAACCACTTGTGAGCCACAGCACCACTTCTGGCTTTTCCTGAGTAGTTTGTTGGAGATAACTTTGCTGCTTGGGATGGCTTTGAACAGCCATCTTCAGATTTCAACCTCCTGAGTAGCTAGGATTACAGGCATGAGTCACTGGCGTTGAGCTAAATTCGTTAATTTTTAAGTTCCATTTCTTATTTCAGATATGAACTTATTTCATTCCTAGAAGTACTATCTGTATATTTAAGACCATTATTAGAATGTAACAACAAGAAGTTGAATAGTGAACACTGTCCTATGATCCCAGGGGGTTTTGTGTGTGTGTGATGTGGTAGGAAAGAAATCTTAACAGCAAGGTTGGTGTGCTGAAAGAAATGTGCCCCATCAAAAAATATATTTATAATATGAATACACTGTATTAAGATGTGAATTGTTAGTTTATCCAACTATGCATTTCTTACTTTTATTTATAAGTAAAACCAGTGCAACCTGTTCCATTAAAAAAATAGAAAGATGGAAATATAAAGTGGTGGCCTTCTGGAGAAAATATTAAATTCAGCAATGTGCTACACCCACAATTGTGTGTTTGGCCTGTCATCTCCACACTGCAATAACAGATTATTATTATTATTACTTTGTGGGTTGTGGGGCTTGAACTCAGGGCCTGGGTGCTGTCCCTGAACTCTTTTCTTGTTTTCCTCAAGGCAAATGGTCTACCCACTTTAAGCCACAGCACCACTTCAGTTTTCTGGTAAGAGTCTCCTGGACTTTCCTGACTGAGACTGGCTTTGGACCTGGATTCTCAGATCTCAGCCTCCTGAGTAGCCAGGATTATAGGCATGGTGAGTTACTGTTTTTCTGACAACCACTGTTACTAGTTGCACTATAAAGGCTAAAAGTGGGCTTTAGGGTTGTATACAAGCTGGTTTGAATTTCACATCTGCCACTTACTTGGTAGCAAGTTGCCAGAAGTCTTCCCTCTTCATATAAAATTAATGAACTCTGCCCACTGGTATGCTCCTTCTGAGTATATACTCATTGGAAATCCCTCTTAAAGTCAGACGTGTGCTCTAGACCATGTTCCAAATCCCCTCTCCCCAGAGCTATCACAGAACCCCTTCTACCTGAAGAAAAGGAAATGCTATGCCTGGCAGTGCCTAGCCCTTCAAAGTAAGACGGCAGGGAAGAGCACCCACAGATCCACAGCACTTTTTCAGTTCAGATTTACTACTCCAGCTCCTCATCGCCTCCTAAAGTTGTAGATAAGGTCCCAGAAAAGACATCCGAACTACATATTGTAGAAACATTCAGTACTGGTTTTCATTTTGAATGCTGCGCTCATAGCCATTGCGCAAGGCCAAACTGAAGCAGAGGATCTTCATCGGATTTTTGTTTCCAGAATACAATTCAGTTGATAAAATATTAAAACCGAGGTTTCTTTGAATGAGGGTAATTTCCAAATGCCAATTTCTAATTTCACATGCCACATCTAAGGCGATGTGTGGGGTGGCTTTTTAAATCACGGCTTTGTGGCTACAGACCACTGCGTTTGTCTTTGGCTAAGATAGTTAAGTTTCCTTGAGCTTCTGTTTCTTCATCTGCTCCACAGGCTTAATTGTAATACTACCGCAGAATTCTTGGGACAATGAAATAACTCATACGTGGCCCTAAGTGCCCAATACAATATATAGCACTCAATAAATTCTCAATAAATCCAAAGACACACGATCAGATGCTGCTGAAATGACAATAGGTTTTAGGAAGAGGTGTTAAGTGAACGGGACGTTTGTGGATTTACTTTGCCTTGGCCCTGGCTTGGAGATTCATGTGTGCGCCCAGAACACGAAATCCTGTGTAGGACCTCAAGGCCTCTGCAGAAGGTTCACACACGAAATGTCATTTCAGCAATGTGCCTGGCGAAGCTCTGACGCCTGGGGAAGTCAGGCGTCTTTGTCTGACCTTTGGGCATCTGGGAGGATTGCCTATACCTGCACCCAGGGCTGGAAGGGGCCCAGGCCATTCCTGGCTCAAAGCACAACCCCAAATGAAAAGCCAATTTTTCCCAGCCCGAGAGAGCAGAGCGCTTAGTCTAGTGCGGGTTGACTTTATTTAGTTAGTTAGTTAGTTACATTCAGGCAAGTAGGCGAAGTCACTTGTCTCTTCCCTTGGGGGTAAGTGGCACAAAGTCTGGCAGGGGTCCTCCAGGGCGTGGCCTCACCCTCCGGAATGGGGGGGAAGGGCGGGTAGCGGGAGAGTTCCAGGCAAGCCCCCAGGGCATTGGGGCGCGGCAGCAGGTGGGGACAGGCAGTGCCCTGGGCTCGGCTGGGCTGCTGCGGCGTCCGAGCCAGGCAGGGTGAGGGGGGGCGGGGCGGCGGCGCGGAGGGAGGGCACGGAGGGAGATTACCACGGCGCCACCACGCCCAGTCTCCCCCCCTCTCCCCGGACTCCCACCCCCACCCCCCAGGTCCCCACGCGGGACCGCGAACGATGACAACAGGCAGTCTCCCCAAGTGGAATAAAAGGCAATCGGGCCCGCGCGCGCTCACGCGCCACCGTTCTCCGCGCGCGCCCAGCCGGCCTACCTCCGGGCCCCCAGCGGCCACCCGAGCCCCAAGTCGCCGGCG
>NW_012279249.1:0-2055 GCF_000151885.1 Dipodomys ordii
TAAAAATACCTGATAGAAATATTTGCTATCTCAATTATTATGATTTCTTAAGTGTATACATGTTAGAGCTCATCAAATAATATACTTATGCACTATAGATAGATACATACATACATACATACATACATTATGCCACCAAGGGACAGCTGCTGCTCACTGCCTTCTCTGGGAGGGGACCAAATTCCAGCCTTTTACCCCTAATGTTAACGCCCCCTTGTCAGCAGGAAGTAGCCAGAGAGAATACGCACCCTATTTTATGATTATTTAAAGGCTGAAATGTAAAGTCGGCTCCTGGATGGCGAGAAGACTCCACCCTCCTCACAGCAAAGTCTCCACCCAGTACCTGTGTCCCTAGGCAACTGGCACACCTGGAAGAGTTCACATCTGCATCTGCTGAGATCACATCTGAATTTCATGTGGCCACACCTTTCTCCACCCATATCCTAGACAAGGCCTAGCCCAGGTCCAGACGCACTTTTTTCTAGCCCTCTCTTCTCTTTCCAAGCTCTCTCTTCCCTTTCCCAGTTCTCTCTTCTATTTTCTAGCTCTTTCTCAGCTCTTTCCCACCTCTTTCCCAGGTTTTTCCCAGCCGAGTGGAGGGCCAACGTGGCCTGGTGCCAGCCAGACGATGAATAAACCTACCCCTTACCTGAAAAAAAAAGAAACCATGGTACATATGCACAATGGAATAATACTATACAATTTGAAGGAAAATAGAGGACCTAGAAAATTTATGTTAAGTGAAGTAAGTCAGGCTCAGAGAGACAAATGGCACATTTTCTCTTATATGTGCCACTTAGCTCTAAAGTACAAACATACGTGGAAAACATATACAAGGTGATATGCATATATATGCAAACTACTAAAGGGTGGTACAAAGTCTAATGGTCTAACTCTTCTAAGCAACTAAACAGCCATTTAACAAAATGAATACCAAGAAGCTGAATGGGAGGCATATGAATGGAGGAAGGAAGAGTGAGAAAATACAGCCATTATATTCAATGTAATCATGTTAAAACTGAACTATATAACTTAAGGTTATGGATAGGATAGAGAAAGATGGAAAAGAATCATGGAATGAATGATATTTATCAAGATGCAGTGTACTTATAACCTGTCCTGCGGAATTGAATCCCTTTTATACAAGAACATAATTAATTAAAGTGAAAAAATAGAAGTATTTTTCAGAGATAAGGAATTTCTGAGATTTTAAAGAAGTTATCTGAGAACTAAGACAAACATGAGGTTTAGGTCATAGAAGAGAAGAGAACTATAGTAACATATGCATGTTACAACTTCAGAATTAATATGAAATCAAGTAGAACTATTGTGGAGAAATCCAAATTTCCAGATTTTATTATTAGTAGAATAAAACCAAATCTAGAATGGCTTTTGAAAAATTACCATGGAGCTGATAGCTGTGTATTATAAGAATTAAATGTATTCCTGCCAGAAGTTCTTTTTATAGGAAATTCTCAACCATTATCAGATAATAATCATTGACAATGGATAGTCTATGTCTGACATTTTTACTGACAAGGTAGAATGGTTGAAACTCAACAAATACTATTGAATTGAGTATCTCCAACATAATATCAGGGACCTGGAAATGCCTCAGTGGTATAGAGCTTGCCTAACTAGGTCCTGGATTTGAGTCCCAGAACTTAAAAAAAAACAGCATTTGGAGCTGAGGTTTGAACACTAACTACAAAGTCACATTCACCTATACATCACACTGCCTGCCAGGGCAGAAAGATTTAGGTCAGAAACAATCTCTAAGCATTCTTGGTTCTCTTTATATAGCTGTCTAAGAGTTCACCACCCTGAACTGAAGGACTGCTTGGAGAATATAAGTTGAAAGATTATGGCAGATTTACTAATTTCTTCTCAAATAACCTTATATTCTATTTTTATTTAGCAAAAAAGGAGCTTGATCTAGTTGAGTGACAAAGTTCCTATTTAAAAATACCTGATAGAAATATTTGCTATCTCAATTATTATGATTTCTTAAGTGTATACATGTTAGAGCTCATCAAATAATATACTTATGCACTA
>NW_012279250.1:0-1750 GCF_000151885.1 Dipodomys ordii
GATCCTCAGATCTCAGCCTCCTGAGTAGCTAGGATTACAGGCGTGAGCCACCAGCGCCCGGCAAATATGGATGTGATGGAAAACAAACCAAGGCATGGTAGTATCTTCATCATGTCAAAAATTCTACCTTTTTCTTTACTAACCCCAATTCTCATCAACATGTCTCACATACTTTGTGAGAAGATAGAACGTATCTACCATTAAAGGACTAAGACTGTGAAACATATATATTTTACCATATTAGTCTTGCCCAAGTTTGAAAAGTGAGTCAACTTTTAAAACCTTGTCTGAGACAGTTGGCCAAAGGTGATGTGTAATGTTAAAATATTCCTTTTCAGTTGGTGGAAATGCTACAAAAGTAGCAAAATTGAGGGTAAGATGTAACATAGGGTAGAGATAAAGACCATAGACTAGGAATGCTGAGCCTAGAACAGAAGATCCTGGGTTTGACCATTCCAAGCCATGTGTACTAATGTAAGTTATTCAGTATCTTTGTCTACTTCCTAATCATAACATGTGAATCACAGAACCTATCTCCTAGTATTTCCCTAAGGATTAAATTACTGAGTACCTCATTGCAACTAGCAAATACTCTAGAGGAAAAGTAATTTCCAGCACTGTTGCTACTATTACCACTTCTGTTCCTCCTACTACAATTACTTCTCAACATACTATCTCTTCATTGTTAGTACTGTTGTTCTTGAGCTCTCACTTGCCATTTTTGTTTATTGCTAGCAAGACCACTAACAGTTCCATTTTCATTTTTGTATGTATGTGCCAGTACTGGGGCTTGAACCCAGGACTTTGTACTCTTGAATAGCTATTTTGCTCAAAGCCAGTACTCTGTCTCTTAAGCCAAATCTCTACAGAATTCTGGCAATTTGCTGATTACTTGGAGATAAGCGAAGCATGGCTTTTCTGCCCCAGCTGGCTTGAATCATGATCTTCAGCTGTCTCCTGAATAACTAGGATTATAGGCAGGAGCCAACAGTTCCTGGCTTCTTAGACACATTCAATAGTCAGATTGAGTTAAAATTAATTGAAAAAAATCTCTTTTATTTAATAATGACAATTTTTTTCTTTCTTTTTTATTGTGAAAATACTATACAGAGGGGTTACAATTACATGGGCAAGGTAATGAGTACATTTGTTATCAAGCATTGTTGCTTCCTTGTTTGTTTCCCCTTCCCATCCCTTCCCCCCTCCCCTCACCCCCACCCCCTGGTCAAAGTTGTAAAGTTCGTTTTTTGACATAAAGTCTTGTACATCTCATTGCTGCAATGGGTCCACCTGTATCCCTATTTAAACAATTTGTTTTTTTCTTTCCTCTCCACAAATTATTCCAACATCAAATACAGTGAAAACAGGGGTTATACCATGGGGGAGGGACATACAAAGCAACAAATAAATCATAAATAAATGAAAGGTTGAACAAATGGGATTCCATGAAATTGCAGAGCTCCTGTATGACAAAGGACATAGCTAGCAAGATCAATAGAAAGCACACAGATTGGGAGAAGATCTTCACTAGCCATACAACAGACAAGGGTCTCCTATCTAAAATATACCTGGAATTCAAAAAATTAAATCCCCCAACAACAAATCCTCAAAGAAACAACTGCCCAATAAATAAGTAGGCTAAAGACTTAAAGAGAAACTTTTCTGAAGAGGAAAGAAGGGTGACCACTAGATACATGAAGAAATGCTCAACCTCCCTAGACATAAAAGAAATGCAAATCAAAACAACATT
>NW_012279251.1:0-1042 GCF_000151885.1 Dipodomys ordii
AAAGAAAGAAAGAAAGAAAGAAAGAAAGAAAGAAAGAAAGAAAGAAAGAAAGAAAGAAAGAAAAAGAAAGAAAGGAAGGAAGGAAGGAAGGAAGGGAGGGAGGGAGGGAGGGAGGGAGGGAGAGACAAAGGGTGAA
Source organism: Dipodomys ordii (assembly GCF_000151885.1). Classification (NCBI taxonomy): domain Eukaryota; kingdom Metazoa; phylum Chordata; class Mammalia; order Rodentia; family Heteromyidae; genus Dipodomys; species Dipodomys ordii. The sequence goes on from NW_012279251.1 coordinate 137, forward strand.
TAAATGTAGCAGTAGTACTCACTATACACTACGTTGAAAATGAACTATACAACTTGTGAGTGCAGACAGGAGAAAAAAACTGGAGAGAGCGAGGGAAGAGGTGACATTGTCCGAAAAGAAATGTACTCTTTACCTGACTTTTGTAGCTGTAACCCCTCTGTACATTACCTTTATAATAAACAATAAAAATATTTAATAAAATATTTTAATTTTTAATAGAATTCAACCTGCAGGTTAGTTAGAAATAGTTTCTTTAATTCTCAATAAATTATAATTGTTCTTTTGTATTACTTATTAGCATAATTCCATATGCATACAGAATCTACTTCAAATCATTAAAATTACTTTAAATAGCCAGGCACTGGTGGTTCATACCTGTAACCCTAGTGAATCAGAAACCTGTAAACTGAAGAACACAGTTTGAAGCCAGCTGGGACAGGAAAATCCATGAGACTCATATCTCCAATTACCCCCCCCCCCCGAAAACTGGAAGTGGAGCTATGGCTTAAAATGGTAGAGCACTAGCCTTGAGTAAAAAAAAAGTCTCAGGGAGAGGCTGGGAATGTGGCTTAGTGGCCTAGCATCCATGAAGCCCTAGGGGGGTTCAATTCCTCAGTACCACATAAACAGAAAAAGCTGAAGTGGCACTGTGGCTCAAGTGGTAGAGTGCTAGCTTTGAGCGAAAGAAGCTCAGGGAAAGTGCTTTGGTTCTGGGCTCAAGCCCCAGGACTGTCAAGAAAAAAAAATGCTTAGGACCAGTGCTCAGGGCCAGAGAGTTCAAGCTACACAACTGACATTTAAAAAAAGGAAAGAAAGAAAGAAAGAAAGAAAGAAAGAAAGAAAGAAAGAAAGAAAGAAAGAAAGAAAGAAAGAACGAAAGAAAGAAAGAAAGAAAGGAAGGAAGGA
>NW_012279252.1:0-3334 GCF_000151885.1 Dipodomys ordii
CACCACTTCCAGCTTTTTCTGCTTATGTGGTGCTGAGGAATCGAACCCAGGGCCTCATGCATGCAAGGCAAGCACTCTACCACTGAGCCACCTTCCCAGCTCCATACATTGGATTCTTGACTGCATCCCCCCCCTCTTCATTTCTCCTCCCCACTTCACCTTGACCCCACCCCAACCCTTTCAAGTACTCATTTCCTGGTGTTTTATTTTGCTGCGCTTTCACATTGCTTTTCTTAGGAATTATTTGAGTTTTTTTTCTTGAATTTATCATATTTCATTGAACACATTTGTATCTACTCACAGACCACCCAGTGTATTTACTTATAAGTTGGTAAGCTAAATCTAGCTTCCACACATAAAGGAAAACATGCATTCTTTGCCTTTCTGGGCCTGACTTACTTCATTTAATAAATGGGCTAATGGAGTCAGCCAGTAGCCACATGAAGACATGCTCACCATCTCTGACCATAAAGGAAATGCAAATCAGAACAACATTGAGATTCTACCTCAGCTCAGTTAGAACAGCCATCATCAAGAAAGCAAACCATAAAAGGCACTGTGAGGATAAGGCCAAAAAGAAACACAAATACACTGCTGGGAGGAATGTAACCTTGTCAATCACTCTGGAAAGCTATGCGGAATTTCCTCAAAAAACCAAACAGAAAACTACCATATAATTCAGCGATTCTATAATGCCTAATCCTTGGCATTTACCTAAAAGATTACAAACCAGGATACAGCAAAGCCACCAGCACCACCATGTTCATCGTAATGCTAGTATGGAAACAGCCCAGATGTCCTCAATGGACAAATGGATCAAGAAAATATGATATATATATATATATATATATATATGGAATTGTACTCATCTATTAGAAAGAATGATATTGTACCATCTGTAAACAAACAGAAAGGCTTAACTTACTTAATTTTTATGACATGTAAAATATTTTATGTGATGGCAAAGCCTCACACTTTGGGAACATTTTAACTAGACATTACGTAAGGCGATGCACACATGGTAACACGCGTGTGTTACCATGGGGGAGGTGAGCTGAGGTGAGATTTTCTTCCCATGGTGGCCCATTGCACTCATGTAATAAATGGGCTAAAAGCGGAGTGGGTGTGAGGAGGGCGAGGTGCTCCACCTGCCGTACCACGACTGAAGCTGCTTATGACATCAGACAGCGCTAGGCGCTCCACCCACTTGTCTTTCCTCTTGGTTCTGAATGGAAACTATTTCCTCTGGAATTAGCTCTCCCTCTGGCTATGCAATTCATTCATACAGGAACCCATCTGAAGTTTACAAAGAGGTTTGGAAGAGTATGAATTATGTGGCTCCTACAACTAGAATGTTATTGGAAAGCCCTACTCAAAGGAATCTAAGCAAAAGCAGCCCTTGGCAGGCCTTTGCTTTTTCTTCAGCGGGATGCATGTGCCAGCCAGTGTGACCATCTTAGAATCATTCAGTGTTGCAATCTACCCACTCCCTGTCTTCCCTGTGGCTCCCATTTACCTGCAAAATACTATTTAAAAAACTAAATATAGGGTATGGGCTGGGAATGTGGCTCAGTGGCAGAGTGCTTACTTTAGCATGCACAAAGCCCAGGGATCCAAACCCAGAATAGAAAACAAAAGAAAACAAATTATTTTTCTAGGGTGTGACATTGATGACCTGTCTCGCTGAAGTTTTAGCTTTTGGTGAAATCCATGAGGCTGGATGGAGGCAAAACTTGGCTTTCAGTGAATTGTTCCATTGCTGCTCTCTGCTGAGTCAGTCTGAAGCTGAAAAGTAAAATTTATCACTTCCCCTGACTAAGACATTTGTTATTGAATGAAGAACAAATTGGCTTTGTTGAGGTTATCCGGCCTCATTCTTTGTGTCCTCTGATTGTCCCAGGATCAAAGTCTCAGATACATCAGGGAGCACTCTCCAGTTCACAATTTATGACTTGCTTTTAAGGCAAGAAAACCTGGAAATTGAGCAATGAACAATGGACTGTCTTCTGATACAATAGACTAACTTTTCTGGATTGAATTTTAATGAGGGAGATGGGGGAGGATGGCAGTAGTCCCAGTTACTACATCAAGAAATTAAATTTATCTTTTGACTCTTATCATATGTGTTCTCATTCAAAACAGAGGCCATTTTTCACATTTAACTCTTGGTTCTCGGCTTTACCCTTCCCTAATAGCCTTTGTTTGTTTTGAAGGAACTGGTTGATTAGTTAGCTATTGCCACCAAGCCTCCGTGGCCTACAGAGGTAAGTCTTCATAGCTCTTGCGCCAGAGCTCAGGAGCTGTTGACTGAGGTTGGCCAGCTGAAAGCTGAAGGAGGCTGATTCAGACAGAGCTCCAGGTTCCAGTAACGTAGCCCAGAAAGGCTCTCTTCCTGTCAAATGTGGAAAGGGGCAAAGAACAAGCAGAAATGCACAAAGTCTCTTAAGGACTAGGTGTCTAACGGGTACACCATAAGTCACGCCTCCTTTATTATCTAAGGAACTCAAGACAAGTAAACATATCCTTTCTCCCAAGTCATGTGACAAGAGATATAGATACAGGGAGAAAAGAAGAATGCCAACCTCTAATGTCAATCAGCTACCAAAACTGACTGTGAGAAACATGTAGGGATTGAAGTTAAATACGTTTCCCCTTCTTTGTAATTTATATTTTACAGAAAACTATGGCCTCCTTTGCTGTCCTTCAGGCAACATTCCTCTTAGCATTACTGTCCTTGAAGACTTACCAGAGTGAAGGTAAGAGGTAGAAACAGCAGGGAAAAAAATCCCATAGAGAAAAGGTGCAGTAATTGGTGCTTTGGAGAGAAGCAATTTCCCTTTACTTTGGGACTGACTGGGAATTGCTGAGTAGCTTGAATGAGGAGATGTGTTCATCTCTCAAAGCCATGGTTGTCTTGGCTTGGCCTCCATCATTCTGGTTTTGTATGTCAGTAAACCATTCCATAACCCTGACTTCCCAGTTAATGCATTGCTCACTAGTGTGGTTATGGGTGGACTCGATCCCATGGATGGAAGAAGGCTTTTCTGAGCCTTGCTGGACAAAGCTATGGAATATACTAGACTGGTTAGAACACGTTGTGATGTTCATCAGCCACATTCACTGAGAGGCTGTGAGGTTTGTAATATGTGGGGGGATGCAATGGAAGTTTGTGAACCAACAGAAACTCTCCAGTCTCTGCAAAATGAGATACAACTTATAGTTGAAGAAGTACTTTGCACATAGCTATTCCCCAAGGCAGAGTTTTGAGATAAATCAACTTCATAAATAGGAAATCAACACCTCTCAAGTATCTGTGGATCTTTTTTTTTTTTTT
>NW_012279253.1:0-957 GCF_000151885.1 Dipodomys ordii
GTTCTGGGGCACTCTGGGGAGGTCTGGGGCACTCTGGGGAGGTCTGGGGCACTCTGGGGAGGTCTGGGGCGCTCTGGGGAGGTCTGGGACGCTCTGGGGAGGCCTGGGGCGCTCTGGGGAGGCCTGGGGCGCTCTGGGGAGGTCGGGCGCTCTGGGGAGGTCTGGGGCGCTCTGGGGAGGTCTGGGGAGGTCTGGGGCACTCTGGGGAGGCCTGGGGCACTCTGGGGAGGTCTGGGGCACTGGGAGGGAGGTCTGGGACATTCTGGGGAGGTCTGGGGCACTCTGGGGAGGCCTGGGGCACTCTGGGGAGGTCTGGGACACTCTGGGGAGGCCTGGGGCACTCTGGGGAGGCCTGGGGCACTCTGGGGAGGCCTGGGGCACTCTGGGGAGGTCTGGGGCGCTCTGGGGAGGCCTGGGGCGCTCTGGGGAGGCCTGGGGCGCTCTGGGGAGGTCTGGGGCGCTCTGGGGAGGCCTGGGGCGCTCTGGGGAGGCCTGGGGCGCTCTGGGGAGGTCTGGGGCACTCTGGGGAGGTCTGGGGCACTCTGGGGAGGTCTGGGACATTCTGGGGGAGCCCGGTGGGAGGTCTGTGTTACCTGTGGGCACTACCATCCTTGTCTGAGGCACCACAGGAGAGAAAAGTGTCTGATCTTGGCTTTGGGAAGAGGTAAATGGAGACGAAGAAGAAGTACCAAGTAGTGAACCCAATAGAGCCAGGCTCCAGGACAGACAGCAGAGTGACCAACTTGGAGGACAAGCGTCACCCTTGCTTTCCGCCTGATCTGCCACTGGCCACCTCCATGGCATGGCCTGATGTGGGCCTGGTGTGGCCTGGGCTGGTATGGGCCTGGGGTGGGCTGGTGTGGGCCTGGGGTGGGCTGGCCTGGTGTGGCCTGGCATGGGCCGGGTGGGCTCGGTGGCCTGGCATGGGCCGGGTGGGCTCGGTGGCCTGGCATGGGC
>NW_012279254.1:0-1573 GCF_000151885.1 Dipodomys ordii
TTTATTTTATAAGAAATGCATGTGAGGAAAACATAATTTAGGAAAACCAAAACCAATCAAAGCCAAATCTCTCTGCTTAACACAACCAACCAGTGCTTGTAAAGCTATATTAACTTTTCTTTGTGGAAAATAGTGTCATTTAAAAAACTCAGACATAAAGACATTAACATACCATCATTCATTTACCATTACTTGTATGTATCATGAAGTTCTTTCCATGTCAAGAACTATTTTTCATTTAGTGCAAGAAAAATGGCATCATGAGCTACATGATCTTCATACTTGTAAAAATTATGTTCTCATTCTCCCCCATGATACCAGTTTAAACTCAGAGCCTTGAACTTACTAAGCCAAGTTTTCTACCATTTGAGCCATACTCTCAGCATCTCCCCCCAACCCCACTTCTTTACTGTATTTTTTAGACAGTGTCATACTTCTGCCCAAGGCTGGTCTTGGAATGCAATATTCTACCTCTCCCAAGCAGATGGGATTACATATATATATGTGTATGTATGTATGTATCCCCATGCCATAATATAGGCTTGTCTTACTACTTAACCATAGTGCTGCAATAGCTTCTCTATTGGACAGCTGGACTACATTCAAATCTCCTTGAGAATACGGGTATTTCTTATTCATCCTGATAAAGCCTACCATTGTACAAAGAACATAAGCAATCCATTTCTTTTCATACATCAACTTTAGAGTCATAACAGAACACCAAGACATACTGATGAGAAGTGGTGCTTCCCAGCAGGCAGCACCAATCTAAAAAAAACAAGCTTCAGACAAATACTGCTTCTTTAACTTTACTGTCAACAAAAATTTCCTGACTTTACATATATAAACATGATGACCATTTATTTGCCAGAGGTGTTCTTAAAGTGACTAGTTTACCAGCAATATTAAAAATTTTGAAAAAAATTATGTTAAATATGTAGAAGAGTTTAACTTATTTGCTTTTCTTATATGGATTGCTTGCTTTCCTCTAATCTTTACATTAATGGAATCATTTGGTTTTTTTGGTTTTCCTTTTACTTAACATAATGCATTTGAGATCTATCTATATGTATATTAATTAGAACTATATTTTAACTGACTTAAAAAGGTAAACTTCAATTATGAATTATGTTTGAGCTGATTAAAAGTAATCTTTAAACTGGGTGTTAGGGGCTAATTCCTGTAATCCTAGCTATGCAGGAGGCTGAAACCTAGAAGACTGTGGTTTAAAGCCAGCCAGGGCAAAAAAAAAAGTCTACAAGACTTCATTTCACAATTACCCAGCAAAAAAGGTGCATTAGAGGTGTACTATTGCATTTGCTATTTGCAAGAAAGCTGAGAGTGAGTATAAGGCCCAGAGTTCAATCCCTGGTATTGGTGCACATATACAAAAAAGAAATCCTTAGTTCAAAAGGCTTTATTAAAAATTATTATTAGGAAGAGACTTAAAAAAGATCTTTCTTTTTGGGGAGGGGGTCCAGTTGTGGGGCCTGAACTCTGGGCCTGGGCGCTGTCCCTCAGCTCTTCAGCTCAAGGCTAGCGCTCTACCACTTGAGCCACAGTGCCACTTCCG
>NW_012279255.1:0-4977 GCF_000151885.1 Dipodomys ordii
GATGCAGAACACACCCGCACAGCACACACAGGCAATGCAGAACACACCCGCACAGCACACACGGGCGATGCAGAACACACCCGCACAGCACACACACAGGCAATGCAGAACACACCCGCACAGCACACACGGGCGATGCAGGACACACCCGCACAGCACACACAGCCACTGCAGAACACACCCGCACAGCATGCACAGCCACTGCAGAACACACCCGCACAGCACGCACAGGCAATGCAGAACACACCCGCACAGCACACACAGCCACTGCAGAACACACCCGCACAGCACACATAGGCAATGCAGAACACACCCGCACAGCACACATAGGCAATGCAGAACACACCCGTACAGCACGCACAGGCGATGCAGAACACACCCGCACAGCACACACGGGCAATGCAGGACACACCCGCACAGCACACACAGGCAATGCAGAACACACCCGCACAGCACACACAGCCACTGCAGGACACACCCGCACAGCACGCACAGCCACTGCAGAACACACCCGCACAGCACGCACAGGCAATGCAGAACACACCCGCACAGCACACACAGCCACTGTAGAACACACCTGCACAGCACGCACAGGCAATGCAGAACACACCTGCACAGCACGCACAGGCAATGCAGGGTGGGCCTTGCCTCCCACGAGGGGCTCACAGTCCTGTGCGAGACAGGATGGGATTCCTGCGTTCCCACAGAGCTTTAGCACCTGGAGGGAGAGGTGAGACCTGTCCTCACATCCAGAAAGGAGTATGGAAAAGGATGCAAGCATGTATACGCATGCGCAGATTCTGTGCAGTAAGGGCTGTAGCCAGGTAGATGTACGCGTGCACAGATCCTGTCAGTAATGGCCTATAGCCAGGTCCAAACACGAGTGTGGAAGGGGAAATGTAAGGATGCACGCAAGCACAGATCCTGTCAGGAAGGGTAGGTGTACGCAAGCGCAGATCCTGTCAGGCCCCATAGTCCGAAATGACTATGGTAGTGCAGATCCTCTTAGTAACCCACTGCCTGGTTCGGGCCGTGAGTGAATCCTGTTGTATTGAGTGAATCAAAGACCTGTGAAGCACTGCAAATGCACCTGGATCTGCCCACCGAGCAAGGCAGACTCCCATTTCTATGAGGACTGGGGCATTTGATGCACCTGAGCAAGGAAGACATTGCAAGTCAGCCGTGGCCCAGGCCACAATCAGTAGGTTGTGTTATAGTTACCAGCCATCCTGGTAGCTGTGAGCCTGTGTGCATGCATGTGCATCACACTAGGCCTGGGGCTTGAACTCAGGGCCTGGCACTGTCCCCGAGCTTTTTTTGGGGGGGGGATAAAGGGGGGTTATAGGACTTAAACCCTGGGCCTGAACTGTGCCCTTGAACTATTTTGCTCAAGGCTGGTGCTCTACCACGTTGAGCTACAGCTCCACTTCCGCTTTGAATGGTGATCCGCAGATCGCAGCCTCCTGAGTAGCTAAGATGACAGGTGTGAGCCACCAGTGCCCAGCTGCCTTGAGCTTCTTTTGCTCCAGGCTGGAGCTCTTCCACTTGAGCCACAACTCCACTTCTGGCTTTTTGGTGGCTAATGGGCGAGAAGAGTCTCACAGATTTCCTTGCCTGGGCTGGCTTCAAACCACAATCCTCAGATGCCAGTCTCCCGAGTAGCTAAGATTATAGGCATGCACTACAGACGCCACGCACATTTCTGACGTTTTTGTGTAGCTGGGAAAAAAACAAAGTCTGAAGAAGACTATTTGGTGGCGTGTGACAATTATTCAGAATGCATAAAATTTTTACTGGAATTAAGCCAGCGGATCATAGCCTGGGGAAGACCTTCTGGTTCATACGGCAGACAATAGCTTGCTGCTTGGATCTCATACTGAGTCCAGGTCTTGAAACCGGAAGTGAAGTTGGAGCCCTCCCAGAGAAGGCAATGCTGGGGCCCGGCTCACTCTGGACCATCTTACCCATGGTGCACTGGGCGGCACTAAGCTGAGCCCAGGAATGCAGGATGGAAATGCAGACCGTAGGCAAATAGGAGGATTGCTGGAAGAGGCTAGAACCTCCTCAGACAATCCCTGGGTCAAGGGAGGGAAGGCCCGTGCTGTCCCAGGCTTCCTGAAGTATGTTACAGGGCCCCGTCTAACCTCTCCCCCACCTCTCTTCTCCTTCTAGTTTTGTCCGGACTGCTATTCCTTTCACCCAAGAACCACAGCGAGATAAACCCGCCAACGTCCAGCCTTATTACCTCTACGGATCCAAGGTGCGTTGCTGCGCCCAGGCCAGGGGAAATCAAGAGGTGTCGGCGAGCGAGGTCCAGGCAGGGAGAACCGCGAAGGATATGTGTCTTTATTTTGTTCATCACTTAGCAGGGGTGGGGTGAGCAGAGGCTGGGGGGAGCAGGGGAGGACTGGGGGAGGCGCTGTGACAGGTGGACTGACATGGGCGGGGAAAGGGGTCTGTGCACCTGTTGGTCCACGCTCGGCTCCTGACTTTCTTCTGATTTCTTGGCTGATTGGTGTCACTTCTCTCCAGTGGATTCTGGGATTTTTCGGCTCTCATAAAACCTTCAGCAAAGGGCTTGGAGGGTGGGGCGGGGTTGGGGGGCTCTGGGAAGGAGTTGGCGCATGACCGGAGCTAGTACCAGGTCAAATCCCAACAGAGCCACTCTAAGTACAACCAGTCCTCTTCCCTTCCTGATTTTGTTTCCCCAAACCTGACGATGGGTGAACCGCGCGTCTCCCTTCTTCCTGGGCTCTGGCTGGTCTTCCTTTTGATCAAACACCAGAGCAGGTCTGGAGTTCAGCCGTCAGCCGGTCGCAGCGGCCATGGTCTAGCGTAGCAGTCTTGGGTTTCTGTGATATGAATTGGGCAGTAGTTCGCTCTCTGTCTGCAGTCGGAAGCTGTTGCTTTGCTCACTGGCCGGGTAACGTAAGCCTGTCAGTTTTGTAGGTTAGGTTTTTTTTTTTTTTTCCATTTACTGGGTTTTAAGAAGCGATGGATTTCAAGAAAAAGTGTCGTGCGTGATCAGGAAGGCAGCTGATGGGTTTTCCTTGAAGTGACGGTAGGGTGTGGGCAGCGTGGGCCTGCTGGGGACGTGGGAAACACTCCAGAGCCCGGCTTTCCTTCCCCCCCCAAAAAAAAAGTGATCGAAAGTATGCCTCGGAGCCCACCCACGACCCAGCCGCGGCCTTGAAGACGCCGCGTGGCTGAGGCCGAGCTGTCTTCGCGCCTGGGCTCCGTGCGTGCAGGCTTCGGCTTGATACTAAAATCGTGATGACCTTGGGATGGAAGCCATGATCGGCCCCTTCACGCCATGGTGTGGGGGGGTGGGGAGGGCGTTCACCAGCCTGGGGGGGGGCATCCGTGTCTCCCCTCCCCACCACGCACACACACGGGTCACTCCCTGCCGGGGGACAGCGCAGCCGGCCGGCCCGCGCCCTCCCTGGGTAGGACCCCCCCCACCTCAAAGCCATTGCGGGGCGCTTCCCCCTCCGCCTCGGCACCAGCTCCGGAGTCCTTGCGAGCTAGCTCCACCAGGGGGAGCCCTTGCAGGTCTTCCTCCCTCTGCCCCAGCGCGGGGACCTCCTCAGGCCATCTCACCAGCCCGTTGGCTTCCTCCATGTGGCCGGCCCGGTAAGACCAGCGAGGCTCGTGGCAGCGGATGCACCAGAACTGCAGGCAGATGAATGCCAGGACGGCGGTGAAGCAGGCGAGCAGGATGGCCATCAACACCCACAGGGAGAGCTGGGGGTCCACCAGGGAGCCCCCGGCGGCCAGCGGGCTCCTGTCCAACGTGTGGAACATGGTGCAGTGGTGTCTGTAGGGGAAAGCGGCCTCCTGACAGCCGACGCAGAGGAAGTAGAGGGTGGAGGGGGCCAGGTGCTCCAGAGCCACCGAGCTGGCGGCCCGCGGCACCCTCTCCTCCCGGTGGAAGCTGTAGCGGAGATAGCTGGAGAAGATGCTGTTCCAGTTGGGCCTGTACGTGACGTGGTAATAGCCCTCCAGACAGGGCTCCGACGGGGACCAGGAGACGACGGCGCCCGTGTGAGACACGTTCCCAACCTCGATGTTCATCCCGAGGCTGGAACCAGAATCACAGTGAGGAGCAACGTCCCCCCCCCAGACCTGCCCCACGGCCACCCCGCACCCCGCGAACCCGAAAGGAAACCAGGGGTGACCCCATTACCTGACTCAGCTCAGCCACCCAGGAAACAGCAAGAGCGACCACCTGCCCCGAGCCAGAGGCTCACCCACACCTGTGATCCTCACTACCTGGGAGGCTGGGATCTGGAGGATGGCAGTTCAAAGCCAGCCCAGCGCGGGAAGGGCTGTGAGACTCTCAACTCCAGTTAACCAGCAAAAAACAAAACCAAAAAGCTGCAAGTAGAGCTGCGGCTCAAGTGGTAGAACACTCACAGCCTTGAGAGAAAAAGCTAAGAGCCCAGTGTCGGGCCCTGAGTTCAAGCCCCAGGACTGGCATAAAAATAAAATCTAAACCAAGGCTGTCTCCTGTCAAAGATCTGGCCTTCGGACCACATTCCACCCTGCCCGAAATCCTCTAGAGGAGCTATTGCTTGTTGTCCTTAAAAAAATAAAAAAAAAAAAGGAAAGAAGACTGAAAGAAAAAAAAAAGGCAATAGAAAGAAAAATGAGTGAGACTTCAGGGCCCCTTTCCATTCATCCTCCCAGGTCAGTGACTTACTCTCAAGCGATTGTTCTACCTAACTCTTCCTTGCCTGGCCTTCTGACTGCGCCCCCAGGTGCTGTGGGCTGTTATCTAGAATGTTCTGTCCAGTGCTTTTTTTAGCCTCCTAGGTCAATTGCCCATGACCGGTGGAGATGGACTTCGTCATGTGCCAGTAGCTGCCTTAACTCAAAAGCTTCAGCATGTGTGTGTGTGTGTGTGTGTGTGTGTGTGTGTGTGTGTGTGTTCAGAGCCACAGGTAGCAGGAAATGACATTGCACCGGCCAGGGTTC
>NW_012279256.1:0-1782 GCF_000151885.1 Dipodomys ordii
AAAAAAAAAAAAAAAAAAGATTATATTCTATAGACCCAGAAAACCACTCACTGTGTGACATTAGACAGATTGCTTTAACTTCTAAAGCCTTGGGTTTTCACATCACAAATAATAATGCAAAACAGATACATGCTATTTCCTTCAGTTTTCTTTTTGAGATGGAGTCTTACAGTGTAGCCCAAGTTGGCCTTGAACTCTTATCCTCCTGTCTTAGCCTCTTCAAATGCTAGAGTAACAGGAGTGAACCTCCACACAAGGCTAAGAATAAAGATGAGCTAAACACAGAGTCTGCATACCTAGTAAACGTTCTTACCAGTTCTCCTTGTACCCTGAAAGGTCACTGAATTCAGAGCAAGACTCCCCCAGCCTTTACCACTAGGTGTTAATGTACGCCTAGAGGGCAGGGAGGACTAAACTCTACCAAGCATCTGCCCCACCCCTTCCCACTCAGCCAATGAAAGACAAGGAGAAGATCTTAGAGATCACCAAGTTCAACACAACACTGGCAGGTCCTCAAAATCTCCCATTTCCCAGTCTCCAGCCTCCCAGGCCACTGGATTTCCACTGTTCTCCAAGGTCAAGCTCCCTTAGTAGGCCCTTCAGGACCCTTCAGAAATAAATTTTCTCCCAGAGAAAGTTTTCCTGTGCCCACAGGAATGGAGTGGAGGGAGCCATGTCCGTTAATGCCAACAGACTATATACAGGGGTCACTGTGCAGATGTATCTGAGACCAGATGGGAAGTGTACACTTGTGATTCTAAGCCTTATGGCTCCTGAAGAGATTGCTGAGACAACAACATTCCTTCACATCCAGAAATGGGTAAGGGGGAGGGGGAGGACTAAATGCACTAGGGAAGGGGGAAACTAATAAAGGTATTTCTAACTGGGTGCCATTGGCTCATACCTATCAATCCTAGCTACTAAAAGAGACCAAGATCCAAGGAGCTTGGTTCAAAGCTAACCCAGGTAGACAAATACCGGAGAATCTTATCTCGAATGAACCAGCAAGAATTGAGAAGTGAAGGTATAGCTCAAGTGGTTAAGCACCAGCCTTTAGTAGTAAAAGCTACTCAAGATCACAAGGTCCTCAGTTCAAGCCCCAGTACCCTCCTCACACACACATACACACACACTTTTTTTTTGGCAGTCCTGGGTCTTGAACTCAGGGCTGGGCACTGTCCCTGAGCTTCTTTTGCTCAAGGCTAGCACTCTACCACTTGAGCCACAATGCCACTTTGGCTTTTTCTGTTTATGTGATACTGAGGAATAGAATCCAGGGCTTTATGCATGCTAGGCAAGCACTCTACTACTAAGACACATCCCTTTTTTTTTTTTTAATGGTGACCACTAAGGTATTTTGGGGCTGGGAAGGTGGCTCAGTGGTAGAGAACTTGCCTTGCATGCATGAGGCCATTGGTTCAATTCCTCAGCACCTCATAAGCAAAAAGAAAAAAGCCGGAATTGGTGCTGTGGCTCAAGTAGTAGAGCGCTAGCCTTGAGCTGAAGAGCTGAGGGACAGTGCCCAGGCCCAGAGTTCAGGCCCCATGACCAGACCCAAAAAAATAAAAATAAGTAAATAAATAAATTAATTTTTAAAAAGGTATTTTAATCAGGCACTGGTGACTCACACCTGTAATCCTAGCTACTCAGAAAGCTGAGATCTGAGAATCAAGGTTCAAAGCCGGCCCCGGCAATAAAGTCTGTGAGACACTTATCTCCAATTAACCAACAAAACAAAAGGGGAAAGTAGAGCTGTGGCTCAAGTGGTAGAGAATTAGCCTT
>NW_012279257.1:0-2653 GCF_000151885.1 Dipodomys ordii
ATATAATAGTTTAAGCATTTTTATTTTTAAGTTTTTCACATCTCCTTTATATCCCTCCCATTCTCTCAATATATTCACGTTCTTCTCTAAATAGATTGTTTTCATGACTCTATAATATTATTGATTTTTACTCTTCTATTTTTTCTGGTCTCTTTTCTTTTCCCTTTCCCTTTCTTCTTTTTTTCTCTCCCTCTACTTTCATCCTACCCATCCTATTTCCTGCTTTGAGATTAGGACTTAGTTAACTCTCCCTGTGCCTCCCCACATCAAACTATTCCTATGTTTTACCCACATCTCTCCCTAACCCTAATAATTTCTGGTTTTCCAAATTCTTCTTTGCAGTTCGTAGCCCATTAACATATAGTTGTTTGATGTTGAATAGATGTATCTGTTGAACTAGATTGAATCTATAGACTATTGACTGTGCAAATTCAGACTTGGGTTGATGCTTGCCTTAAGTTAGTGTTCTAGCACAAAACCGGTGCTATTCTCATCTCAAATGGGCAGAGTAAGCCGGAAAAACACAAGAAAAATGGCAAATCCGGGTATCTCTATTCTCAATCTTGATAATCATGGGACAGAACAGATAATGAATAATCCAGAGGAGAGTTCAAAAATAGTTCTACAAACACTGCCGGCAAACATGATAAATGAAAAGATTGAAAACATACAAAGGACTCTGTATGAGCGGGATAGGGAGAGAGAGGAGGCAATCCAAAAGTTTGTACAGGAATACCATAAGCATGAGGAAGCCACTCCAAAACTGATACAGGATTTGTGTGAGCAGCAGTCCTGTATCACATGAAGTCAAAACAAAACACTGCTGAATCTCGTGTCGGTCATGGAAGAGATTAGAAAGGAAATTCAAATGTTCATGCTATTCAACAAAAATGAGCACACAAATTACCAGCTCCTCTGGGACACAGCAAAGGCAATACTCAGAGGCAAGTTTATAGCTCTGAGCTCCTACATCAACAAATTGGAGAGATTTGAAACCAACAATTTAATGACACAGCTAAACCTCCTTGAAAAAGAGTAGCAAGATAAACCGCAAACCAGTAGATGGAAAGAAATAATTAAAATTAAATCAGAATTAAATCAATAAGAATCCAAAAAATCTATAGAAAGAATCAACAAAACAAAGAGTTGCTTCTTCGAAAAAATTAAAAAAATTGGCAGAACCTTAGCAAATCTTATCAGAAAAAGAAGAGAACAGACCCAAATATATAAACTCAGAGATGAGAATGGAAACATCACCACAGAAACAACCAATATTCAGAACATTATAAGGGAATAGTTCTCAAAATTTTATGCTAATAAGTTTGAGATATTGACAGAAATGGACCTATTCCTAGCAAATATTGACATGCCAAAACTAAACCAAGATGAGTCAAACCATCTTAACAGACCCATATCAAGCATTGAAATAGAAACAGCAATAAGAAGCCTCCCAGCTAAGAAAAGTCCAGGACCAGATGGTTTCACAGCGGAATTTTACAAGGCCTTCAAAGCAGAGCTCACACCAATACTACTCCAACACTTCAATGAAATTGAAAGAGAAAGTTCACTACTGAGCACATTCTATGAAGCCAGTATAACCCGAACTCCAAAACCAGGCAGGGACACATCAAAGAAAGAGAACATTAAACCCATTTCTTTGAAGAACATTGATGAAAAACTTCTCAACAAAATTTTGGCCAATCGACTTCAACAATTCAGCCAAAAAATCATACACCATGATCAAACAGGATTCATTTCAGGGATGCAAATCTGGTTCAATATACGCAAATCAATTAATATTATTCATCACATCAACAGGAGCAAGGATAAGAACCACATGGTTATCTCAATAGATGCAGAAAAAGCATTCGACGAGATCCAACACCCCTTTATGATGAAGGTTTTGGAACAATTAGGAATCCATGGAGCATTCCTCAATACAATAAAGGCTGTATATGACAAACCTGCAGCTGGTGAAAAACTAAAGCCATTTCCTCTTAACTCAGGAACAAGACAAGGATGTCCACTCTCTCCACTTCTCTTCAATCTAGTATTAGAATGCCTAGCTACAGCAATAAGACAAGATGCAGATATTAAGGGGATCCAAATAGGGAAAGAAGAAATAAAACTCTCCCTCTTTGCAGATGATATTATATTTAAAGAATCCCATAGCCTCCACTCCTAAATTACTCAAGCTGATTCAAAACTTTGGCAAAGTAGCAGGGTAGAAAATTAACCCCCTCAAAATCAATGGCTTTTCTGTATGCCAACAATGAGAAAAGTGTGGCAGAAATTAGGAAAGCAACTCCATTTGTAATAGTCCCACAAAAAATAAAATACCTACGAATTAACTTAAGCAAAGAAGTGAAGGACCTCTATGATGAAAACTTTAAAATCTTGAAAAAGAAAATCAAAACAGAACTTAGAAAATGGCAAAAACCTCCCATGCTCCTGGATTGGAAAGATTAACATCGTAAAAATGGCAATGCTTCCCAAGGTTATCTACAAATTCAACGTGATACCTATCAAAATTTCAACCTCATTCTTCAAGGAAATAGAAGAGGCAATCCAAAAATTCATATGGAACAATAAAAGACCCCGAAGAGCAAAAACGCTCCTCAATGGAAAGAACACTGCTGGAGGAATATCAATA
>NW_012279258.1:0-3073 GCF_000151885.1 Dipodomys ordii
CTCCTCTCCCCTCCTGTCCTCTCCCCTCTCCTCTCCTCTCCTCTCCTACATCACCTCCCTTTACCTTCCATTCCCTTCCCAAACTAAAACTATTTTCATGGTGAGATTTCAAGCAATCAAGTTATAGGATTTAGTTTGGCAAACAAAATCTGGGCTCTTGAAATCTTGCCTTGCAGACAACTGTCCGCTCAGCATTTCAATTGCTTGAGAAAATTTAAGGTCCAAACAGATGTTAAGATCCTGTTACTAACTCCATTGAAATAATCACTGGAGTATTCTAGAAGCCTGAAGACAATCATTTTCAGAAATCAACTTAGTATTTCTTGCACTATTAGCATCCATTCCCCACCCCTGACAGTGTGCCAGCTAAGAACTGTAGTATTGTTCTGTTTTTAATGTCTGTGTATGATGCCAGTCCCTCATGATAGAACTTCCTCTTACGGCAGAGAGGGCCAGGCTGTTAAAAAGAATTAGGATTAGACTTGTCCATTAGTGCCCACAAACAGGTTTGGGTCACACACATCCCTGGTAAACCCTGGTTTTATTCTGATTTTTTTAAGTAAAAAAAATATCTAAGATTCAGTGTCAGACTAGATTGCAGGCTAAACCTATTGGGGGATTAATTCTCACAGAAAGCTGGTGGAAGATGCTGCAGGAATGGGACATTATTCATTGTTTGCTTTGCTTTGAAGCCAGCCTTCAAGGAGCAGGTAGTTTTCCTGGGTGGCTCCCTCTTCTCTGCTCCCTGTCATTTGTCATCTTGTATACTTTAACTGTATCATGTTAAATATTTATCATTTAATACGAGAAAGTAATAATAGAGATGGTCTCCCATTCCCATACCCAGTTCCCTCCCCGGGGTAATTACTTTTGATGAGTGCCGGAGGGTAGCTTCCTCCCCGGGAGAGCATGCAGGATGGAGAGAGAATCTCGGAGATGGCTCTTGCTTTTCAGTGTTGTATTCCCAGAGTTGTTGTGGAAATAGTATATGGTAGGCAAAGGCAAAATGAAATGTTAAATCACAAATCCTTTCATTAGGAACTAAGCCTATGTATAGACAGGAGGGAAGGAAAAGCGTCGCCTAGAGCGGTGGGTAATAAAGTGTTTTCCTCCTTTAAGCAGCAGAGTTTATCCAAAGCCACACAACATTTCCCACCAGGCATGGGCCGGGCAGGGCTCTCTGGGTGAGGTGACCCATCCGGGCGTCCTGTGGTCAGCTCGCCTGTTCTCCTACCGCAGAGGCCGGGCGGGAACGTGAGTTAGCTGTACGCAGCTGACCACACAGGAACGCACTGCTTTGTCCTCAGTCCATCCCCAACTGGAGCTGTTGGAGGAGGGTCCTTGGGGAGGTGGTGCGGTCCTGGGCTTGGTCCTCCTGAATGGGCCAAGAATCCATGGGTTGATGAGCTATTTTGCAAGTGTCTTTGCTGTAAGAAGAGGCTGTGGGATAGAAGGGGTGTCATTTCTAGAGGGAACCTAGCATCAAGCAGTAAGGGATGGGTCCACGGCTAGAAGCTAGTTTGCCTGAAGTAGAGTGGGGCTCTGCGGTTGTGGTGTGTTCACCTGGCAGACGGGATTGAGGATAGAATCCACTCTGTAGACTGGTGGAAGGTCAGCAGACGTAATAGCCGTGCAGTCCAAGAAAGAAAGACCTTCTGTGGGCTGCCTGCAGCTTTCAAGATGGTTAGGTTTGAGAACAGTTAGGTTTCAGTCCTAAGATGATGTTGATGGTGATGATGATGGTAATGATGACAGTAATGATGATGATTGTATAAGCGATGGGTTATAAATGTAAGAGGCTGGCTGTAATGTCTGAGGGGGTCGGTGGGAGAGGGACGTGAAAAGGGGAGGGATATTGAGGGTGAAAAAATTGAAGAGTGTTTAAATACACACATATGTAATATTATGTGTAGCCATCCAATATGGTATGTGATATGCATAACACATAATTACATGTAGCACATAAATGTCATATATATATATATATATATTATATATGCTCAGGCCTCGCAGGGGCATCGTCTCCCTGATCTCCAGGAGAGGCCGCTGCAGCCAACCGCCTCCTGCTTCATCAACACAGACCAGGCTAAGCTCCTGTCCTCTGATTGGCCCCCGGGGGTGGACGGCGTGCCTGTCAAGTGCTCTGACCGGAGGCGGCTTGAGGTGATGGCTCTGTGTACTTGGACTTGAAGAGATCTGTCTAATTCTAGCTTCACCAGGTGTCCACAGGCTGACTCACAGCCCCATGGAGCGAGGAGACGACCCTTCTGCTTCATGCCCCAGTCCCTCTACTGAGCCGCCTGCCCGTTTCTCCACCAAGCCCAAACCAAAGCGAGAGCCCTCTGGCTGTATCCTGTTGTACTTTTCCCTGCCACAGTTGATCCCCGTCCTCTTTGCCTCCCAGTGAGTGGATGGTGGCCTGCGTTGGGACTGTGGCTTTGTGTGGAAGGCTTCTGAAGCAGGAGTGGGCAGACCATTTGCTCAGGGCTGGTGGGAAAGGGTAGATTCCGGTGTGGTGGGTCTGGCCTGGGGCGGAGGTGCTGCAACCTTAGCAGCTACCTTCCGGTGCCAGGGCTTCGTGATGCCAGAGGCCGAGGTTTGGCTACCGCTTGTATGCGGTTAAATCTGACTACTGAGTGAATGGTATGCTAGGCCCATCTCCTGGCTCTGTCAGTGGGAAACGATTACCTGAAAAAGGCACTGTCACCTCTGAGGGCACCCGGCCCCCGTGTAACACTTCCGGCCCACGCGGCTCATGTGTGTGCAACCAGAAACAAACATCTCCATTCCTTTTCTAAATGATATCAAACACTCCCTAAGTGCTTTTGCTAGCTCCTATTTATCAGGCTGTCTTGAGAGCACTACAACATATGAACTCATTTCACTGGCAGAACCCCCGAGAGAGCTGCTCGCAACTTTGGAACATGCACTTTATTCTGCCTTTACCTTGAGATGCAATGTCTTCATCTTTCTTTTTTAAAAAAATTATTATGTTTAAGTAGTTGTACAAAGAAGCTGCCCTTGAACAAAGCAGTTTATGAACACACTATATCTTGATCAGTGTCTCCCTTTC
>NW_012279259.1:0-1203 GCF_000151885.1 Dipodomys ordii
TTTCCAGATTGATATATGATATATGTCTTAAAATGTTATTCCTTCTTGCTTTAAAATATATTGATTATAGGGCTGGGAAGTGGCTCAGTGGTAGAGCGCTTGTCTTGCATGCATGAGGCCCTAGGTTCCATTCCTTAGCACCACATAAGCAAAAAGAAAAAAGCCAGAAGTGGTGCTATGGCTCAAGTGGTAGCGTGCTATCCTTGAGCTGAAGAGCTGAGGGACAGCTCCCAGGCCCAGAGTTCAGGCCCCACGACCGGACCCCCCAAAAAATAAAATAAAATATATTGATTATGAATTTAAAACATAAGTTTCTATAATCTAGGTTTGTGTGTGTGTGTGTGTGTGTGTGTGTGTGTGTGTGTGTGTTTAAGCACATGCCTTGGTGCTTAATTGGTTTGTAGAAATTATATTTGTCAAATGTTTTATGTGAATGTCCAAAAAGGTCTTTATGTGTTTTTTAGTAAAGGTATTTAAAGAGAAAAACATAAATATGCACATATGAAGTCTGGGATTATTGATCATATTATTATCAATTCCTGCATAATTATCTTTAGTGTTTGATATGCCTGCATCAAACAAGTATGACTGAATCTATTTTCCCTGTTCTATTTATTTTTTACGCATTCAAATATGTACAACTAGCTATACATATACTCACTGTGGATATAGCCTCCTGAAGCTGTGTTTGTTTGTTTTATATATTTTCTAAGAACTATGTTTGTTGTTTGTTGTTTTGTTTTTGTTTTTTTGTTGGTCATAGGGCTTGAACTCTGGGCTGGGGTGCTGATCCTAAGCTCTTCAACTCAAGGCAAACCACTTGAGCCACAGAGCCACTTCTGGTTTTCTAGTGGTTAATTGGAGATCAAAGGAGGGGGCAACAATGCTCAACAGGAAATGTACTCGTTACCTTGCTCATGTAACTGTAACCCCTCTGTACAGCATTTTTACAGTAAAAAAACATTTAAAAAAAGAGTCTCATGGACTTTCCTGCCTAGACTGGCTTTGAACTGTGATCCTCAGATCTCAGCCTTCTGAGTAGCTAGCATTATTGCAACCAGTGCCTGGCTAATAACTATTTTGACAAAGTTGTAATTGATAACTTTCTAATATAAGAAATGCTAAGATTTATACTAATACTGCTTTTCACAACATTAAATCAGTGTTTGGATTGCTACTTGTCAAGTTCCTTGTACAAAATTT
>NW_012279260.1:0-1904 GCF_000151885.1 Dipodomys ordii
GTTCAATTCCTCAGCACCACATAAGCAAAAAGAAAAAAAGCCAGAAGTGGCGCTGTGGCTCAGGTGGTAGAGCGCTAGCCTTGAGCTGAAGAGCTGGGGGATAGCGCCCAGGCCCAGAGTTCAGGCCCCATGACTGGACCCAAAAAAGAAAAGACAAAAAAAAATGTGAACAAAGTATAAATAAAAGCAAAAGGGCTAGGGCTGTGGCTTAAATGATAAGAGTGCTTGCCTAGCATGTGTCAGGCCGAGTTCAGACTGAAAAAAAGAAAGACTTTTTTTTAATGTTTTAATTGCAAACAAATACAGGCTCACCATAAAAGAACTGAAATCACACACACACATACACACATACACAAAGGCAAAAGTTTCTCCATTACCCTCCTTATTCTCAGGAATAAATATCTTTGACGTGTGTTTTTAGACTTTTTATATATGAGCATTTTGTTGGGGTTTTTTTGTTTTAAATAAAGATGAGATGTTAAGGTAGGCACTGATGGTTCATGCATGTAAGCCTCTTAGGAAACTGAGATCTGGGGACTGAAGTTTGAAGACAACCTGAGACTTAATCTCCAGTAACCATCAAAATCTGGGTTGAAGGTGTGGTTCAAATCATAGAGAGCCAGCCTAGTAAGTAAGTGCCAAGTGAGTTTGAGGCCCCTGTGATCAGGCCCCAATATTGGCAAACTTTGAGTGTCTGTGTCATTTATCACATTCTCAAAGGGGTCTGTGGCCCAAGAAAGGTTAAGAACTGTTCCTTTGAGGACATCTGGCATATGCATGGCATTCTGGGAGCCTCCCTTTGGCTCTGCCACTGATCTGGATGTAGTGTAGCCTTGACCGAGTCAAACCAGCTGTCACCATGCACCTGTTTTATCCCAGACACTGTGCAAGGGCTGGGACAGAGATGTGGAATCCACGGGCCTGACCTGAAAGAACTCAAGTTGTAGCCAGGGATAAGCTTTTGCATGGTGTGAGGACCAAGCAGCCATCATTCCCAGACATTTGTTTAGAATGAAATCAGGACAAGGATCAAGGGGAGACTGACTCAGGGATGATGAGGATTGGGGCATGGTAGGGAGAAACTACTGAGTAGTCTCTTGCCCACCCCTATGTTGCTCACTTTCTCATATATTCCTGGAATCTTCAAAAGAACATGTAAGATTGCTTATGTCCCCCTTTTTAGTGATAGACTACAGGTACAAATACCAAAGAAAGCAAGGGAAAAGTTTGTGGTCTTTTGGTTTGTTGTTGTTGTTGTTGTTGTTTTGGGTTTTTTTGTCGGTTGTGGGGCCTGAACTCTGGGCCTAGGTGCTGTCCCTGAACTCTTCAGCTCAAGGCTAGCTAGCGCTCTTCCTTGAGCCACAGCACCACTTCCGTTTTTCTAGTGGTTCATTGGAGATAAGAGTCTCGCAGACTTTTCTGCCCAGGCTGGCTTTGAAACATGATCCTCATATCTCAGCCTCCTGAGTAGCTAGGATTACAGGCATGAGCCACCGGCGCCTGGCCTGGGGAAAGTTTTGAGGAAGAAAAAGTAGCCCAGGCACACTGTCATGAAGTAGAGGGAAGGGACTTCCCACTTGGCCTAAGGCTAGACTGTCACAATTCCCTCCTGAACATCGTATTTGGAGATGGCCAGGAGTAAAGGCTGTCTGGAAAGTTCTTCCAGAAGGACAACAGCTGGCAGCAACCAGGCCAGGCTTGCCTGTGTTGGACACTGGTGGATCATGCCTATAATCCTTGCTACTAAGGAGGCTCAGATGTAAGAATCACAATTTGAAGCCAGCCTGAGCAGGAAAGTCCATGAGACTTTTTTTTTTTTTTTTTTGGTCTGGTTGTGGGGCCTGAACTCTGGGCCTGGGCGCTGTCCCTCAGCTCTTCAGCTCAAGGCTAGCACTCTACCACTT
>NW_012279261.1:0-1598 GCF_000151885.1 Dipodomys ordii
CCCCCCCCGCCAGCGGCGTGGCCCCGACGCGCCCGCGCAGCCTCCAGCACACACGGAAGAGGCCACACCGCCCTGGCTCCCGCGCCGCAGCGCCGCTGAGCGGTGGTGGATGCGCACAGATGAGTCCCGCGCTGTGGGGCCGCAGGGGGGAGCCTGGACGCCTGTACTGTTCTTCAGAGGGCAGGGATCCGCCGCTAGGCAGGGCGACCCCGTGCCGCCAGGGAAGCCGCTGCGTCCCCGCGGGCGCCAGGGCGCAGGGGACCCGGCGCTGTCCCAGCGCCTCAGCCTTGCAAGCCCCGTGCGCTCGCGGTGCACCTGAGGCTCGCTGGGGAGGCTGGGACGCTGCGGCTCAGCGTCTGCTTGTATGCCTTTGGCCACTTGCACCACTAGCCTGCTCTCTGTTTCCTCTTCTTGAAAATGGAGGAGTCCACACCCCCCCGTGGATTGGAAAGAAGGTGATCAAAACCTGAGAAGCCACTAGTGCCCGGACCAGGGAAGGCAGTGGGTACCAGGACTAAGAGTCAGCGCCTAGGGCTCCTGCAGAGATGGGAGGGGCAGGACTTCTCTGGCCTCTTCACCGCTCCCCGCCCCCACCCCCACCCCACAGGGCGCCAGGGTCCCCGCAGAACGCCCTTCCTGCCCTCCCTGTCCTCTGGTGCACAGAGCCCAGAAAGCTCCTGAGCTGGGGATGGTGGCCACTGCAGAGTTGATCCGAAAACATGAGTTCTAATCCCGCAGTCTGGGGCTGAGAGAAGCAGTCTGTACCCTGGTCTCACATCTTGGTCCTGGTTGGGTGGGGGGATTCTGGGCCGGCAGCCATGCATCCGCAGGAACAGTGCAGCATTCAGAGTACTTGACATCAAGTTCCTAGGAGAGAGTCTCACCAGATCCCATGGGCCGGAGAAAGCACCCAGTGCAGGAGAGTGGAAGAGGGTGTGAGATTGGTTCCAACATATTGTGAAGGAACGGAAACGTAACAGTGAAATCTTTTTCTGTATAATTAAACTAACGGAAGAGTAAAGCTTCAGGAGGGGGATCAGGCAACACCTGGGTCCTGTGACTCTTGCAGTGGCTGGCAGAAAACTCAGCCTCCTGTGGGCAGCTCTGCATATGCTAGTTGACTTGGGGGCAGCAAATCAAATAATCTACCCAGGGACCCCTACAGACAAGTTAATCAATTAAAACCCATGCTTCTCAGGCCCTGGGTGCTGTGTGCCCTGGTCCTCTGTGCCAGTTTCAAGTTCCCTACATAAGATTCCTGTGAGGGAATTTGGACTGCTAACCCGCTACAGCAGAAGGTTCAGAGTTTTGAGGCCCGCCTCTGAGCTACTATCCCATCAAGGGCCACATTTGGACCTAGGAGCTTCAGTGTCTTCAATTGTTTTTTCCTTTTTTTTTTTTTGCTATGAGGGAATGAAGGTGTTATCTTATGGGACTTTATCATTGAGCGACATGCATGAAAATAGGAATAGGAATCAGTCCTCAATTGCGGTGATTGATGATGAGATTTTATATCTTTTTTATTGTGAAAATACTGTACAGAGGGGTTACAATTACATGGGCAAGATAATGAGTACATTTCTTATCAAGCATTGTAG
>NW_012279262.1:0-1484 GCF_000151885.1 Dipodomys ordii
GAGGAGGGGAGGGGAAGGAAGGGAGGAGAGGGGAGGGAAGGGGAGGAGAGGAGAGGCCAGGGCAGGGGAGGAGAGGGTAGGGGAGGAGAGAGGAGGGGAGGAGAAAGGAGGGGAGAAGAAAGGAGGGGAGGAGAAAGGAGGGGAGGGGCGCAGGCCCCACAGGCCGCCTACCTGCGATTCTCCATCTGCGGCTCAGGCCTGGCATCTGTGCCTTGGGCCGCACTCCTGCTCACTCCGCTGTGGCCTCGAGCGAGGTTTAAGTTGGCAGAGTGTTTCCTCCGGTTCCTCAGTTCGCAGACCCAGGAGGCCAGCTGTAGTCCAGGCCCCGGGGAGATGCAGGGCCGGCCCGGTGCAGCCCCCACGCGCACCCCCCGGTGTACCTCCTCCCCGTCCTCCACCCCGGGCGCCACGAGCTGTGGGTGCTCCCCATGCCCAGCCCACAAGCTCACCGGCTAGAAGTAACTTCTTTAGAATGACCCCCCTGGGTGCCCAGGAATTGGGGACATGGCCCGCAGCCCCCTTGGCTGGCAGTGGGGCCACCCGGCCCAGTCCTGGTGGGATTTTGGGGATGGTGGCGGCCTGGCCCTGCCTGGCCCGGGCAGCTGCACCCCTCTCCTCTTCTTATCTGCTCGTGGTCTCTGCCAGTGCCCTGCCTTGCCAGGAGTGGGGGGGGGGTTGCGGGCCCCGGCCTGCGTCAGCGGAAGTGTGCGCTGTTCTGCGCCAGGCGGGGCCCCGGCGCTCCTCGGGCTCCTCAGGTCCTCTCCCAGCTCCTCAGCCAAGCTCCGATCCAGAGGGCAGGGTGAGCCGTTTCCATCCTTGGGTTGCTAGGAAGCGGGAAGGATGCTGCACGGTGGGGCTGAGCTGAGGGCTTCTTCCCGGGAGCCACGGGGCGGGAACCCTCGCAACCTTCTTCCAGAGCAGCCCACATCTCTCCATCCTTGGCCTGGAGAGGGCCTCAGTCATGGAGGAGGGCATCTGCCTAGGGCACGTTTGCCTCTGACCCAGGGCTCTGAGGAGCTGGGGAGGGTAGAGGCTGCTGGGGAGGGTAGGGGCTGCTGGGGAGGGTAGAGGCTGCTGGGGAGGAGGCTGCTGGGGAGGAGGCTGCTGGGGAGGAGGAGGCTGCTGGGAGCCCAGCCACAGAAGCCCTGTGTGCTCCAGGATGGAGCTGTGTGCAGCGCATTCCTGCGGTCCTGGGCTTGTGGCCATGCAGCTCCCTCTCCAAGCCCTGCACCTTGCTCAGGCTCCAGCCTGCTCTCGGGATCTCGAGGACGCCGGCCCCTGGGTGTTTTGGGGTCCCCAAGTGGATGCAGGCAGTCCTTTATGGTGGTGGTGGTACAGGACCCTGGCTGCGCCCCTCTTCACGCTGAGCTTTAAGCTGGGACGTCCCAGGAGCAATGTCCTATGGGAAATCTCCCACCAGCCTTGTTTAGCCAGCAGCACGAGTTTAGATGATGGAAGTAAGGAAAGAAGAAAGGGAGAGAGGC
>NW_012279263.1:0-1295 GCF_000151885.1 Dipodomys ordii
TGTGTGTGTGTGTGTGTGTGTGTGTGTGTGTGTGTGTGTGTGTGTGTGTGTGTGTGTGTGTTCAGTTGTGGGGCTTGTGTGTGTGGTGGGAGGTCAGTTGTGGGGCTTGAACTCAGGGCACTGTTCCTGAACTTTTTTACTAATGGCTGATACTCTACCACTTTGAGCCACAGCTGTACTTCAGGTGGTTTTCAGGTGGTTAATTGAAGATAAGAGTCTCACAGACTTCCCTGCCTAGGCTGGCTTCAAATTACAATCATCAGATATTAGCCTCTTGAATAGCTAGGATTACAGATGTGAGCCTCTAGCCCCAGAACTTTCTGACCAAACCTATATCCTCATACCTTTGCCTCCCACATAGTTAGGATTGCAGCTACACACAGCCTTGTTGTTTAAGATAGGATCTTGAGGAAGTGGCGCTGTGGCTCAAATGGTAGAGCCCTTCCCTTGAGATGAATTGCTCAGGGACAGCATCGAAGCCCAGAGTTCAAGCCCAATATCTGACCCTCCCCCCCAAAAAAAAATAAAAAAAGATCTTGATAACTTTTTTTGCCTGAACTGGTCTTTTTTTTTTTTTTTGCCAGCCCTGGGACTTGAACTCAAGGCCTGGGCCATGTCCCTGAGCTTCTCTTGCTCAAGGCTAGCACTCTACCACTTGAGCCACAGCACCACTTCCAGCTTTTTCTGTTTATGTGGTACTAAGGAATCAAACCCAGGGCTTCATGCATGCCAGGCAAGCATTCTACCACTAAGCCACATTACAAGCCCCTGAACTGGTCTTGAACCATCAACTTCCTACCTCCACCTCCCAAGTAGCTAGGACTATAGGCATAAGCTACCATGCCTGGCTGATTTGGGAAGGGTCTTTTGTTTGTTTTTTAATGTATTTTTTAATTGTGTAAAGTTTAATGATTTCACATCACACTTCTCAGATTCCCCTTTAAAGCCATTTTTTGCCATCATACACTGGTGGTAGATTGAGAAAATCGGTCTTGAGTGTAATAAATTAAGGGAATTGAAAATATCACTTCATAATCCTTAGTAGATTTATCATCTAAAACTGATAGCTCACTTTCTACCTACAAAATTGGTAAATAAGGGGAATATTATGAATACAATTACACTGAATTTGGGTTTTAGCAAGGCTTTTCACAAAATCGTTTATCTTTTAGGCTTAAAAATATCAGACGGGTTGGGAAGGTGGCTCAGTGGTAGAGCACTTGCCTTGCATGCCAGAGGCCCTGGGTTTGATTCCTCAGCACCACATAAGCAAAAAGAAAAAAAGCCGGAAGTGG
>NW_012279264.1:0-1113 GCF_000151885.1 Dipodomys ordii
GCTTTTTTTCTTTTTGCTTATGTGGTGCTGAGGAATCGAACCCAGGGCCTCAGGCATGCAAGGCAAGCACTCTACCACTGAGCCACCTTCCCAGCCCCAACAAATTTTATAAATGGTATTTACTATCATAGTTCAAGAACCTCTTGGCTAATGTAGAGTCTTTCTAATTAAAAGTCATTTGATGCAGAATACTTAACAAGTCATTTGTTCCTGAATTTTGATCCCCCAATGGCTGGGTTTCCTCACTCTAGAAATTGTAACCAAAGTTCTCATGCATTTATCACATTTAAAAGAAAAGTAATTACAGTGGACTCCAAGGCCTTCTATGTTCTACAGTGCAAATACTCAAAATAAGACATGTCTACCACTAACAGCCCCAAATACACACATGGCATCAGGAAAGGAGTCACAAAATCTTGGGGTCATGGAAATATTAGCAAAGGAAACAGAAGTAAGAAAACGGATGTTAAGAACAGGCTGTTGCAGTGTTCCATATTACAATGAGAAATATTATACCTAGGTTTCAATAAAGAACTTATTTTTCTAAGTTCTTTATCAGCAAAGAGATTTTTTTCCTTTTATTTTATCTGTGGTTTAGTCTCTCTTTTGCATTTGTTTTCTTCCTGAATTCTTGGAAATTCCTGTGTGTTGATTTTGCTGGAACAGGATTAAAGAAAATGATCTATCTTATTCACTCTTTACCTTTAATGGTAAGACACCCTCTGAGTTCCTTTATCCACTCATTAGTTCAGAATCTCCTTCATGCATTCATGTACCAAAGAGATGTTGAGCCTCAGACACCAGCTAGGTACTACAGGCTCTCCCTTGAAGATGGTACCGTCTGTATATATGAAGACAACTGTATATAATTGGAGATACTTGTATATATTTACAACCAAATTTGAAAACTCTTTTAAAATAAATTAATTTTAAGGTGGACCCATTGCAACAATGAGATGTACAAGTCGTTATGTCGAAAACGAACTTTACAACTTTGCGGGAGTGGAGGATTGGGAAGGGGAGGCTGGGAAGGGATGGGAAGGGTAAACAAAGGAGGAGGCTGCAATGCTTGATAAGAAATGTACTCATTATCTTGCCCATGTAATTGTAACC
>NW_012279265.1:0-1646 GCF_000151885.1 Dipodomys ordii
GGAGGCATAGAATTCCATTGTGTATATATACCACATTTTCTTGATCCATTCATCTACTGAGGGGCATCTGGGTTGGTTCCATATCTTGGCTATGGGAAATAATGCTGCGATAAACACAGTTGTGCTGGTAGCTTTAGTATAACCTTGTTGGTGATCATTTAGGTAAATGCCCAGAAGTGGGATTGCTGGGTCATAGGGGAGCTCTATGTGGAGTCTTTTGAGGAACCTCCATACTGTTTTCCAGAATGGCTGAACAAGTTTACACTCCCACCAACAATGCAGTAGGGTTCCCTTTTTGCCACATCGCCTCCAGCATCTGCTATTATTAGATTTTTTGATTATAGCCATTCTAACTGGGGTGAGGTGGAATCTCAATGTTGTTTTGCTTTGAGCCTCCATCCTCAGATCTTGGCCACCTGAAGAGCTGGGATTAAAGGTGTGAGCCCTCAGTGCCCGCCCCACTGATGGAGACATCTGTTACCTTCAGGCCCCATGGGGCCTGGCAGAAATAACCAGTAGTGTGGGCTATTCCTATAGTTCTTCCCACTGAGGACTTGTTAATGGAGCGGGGTGATTGCAGAGGCTGAGGGGGAGGGCCTGGGTATCAGACATTGGATTCTGGGTTCAAAGCTCCTGGCTTCCCTGCCAGGCCTCATTCCATCACCCTTGTGACTCTACAGACCTGTAATTTGGTGTAAGTGCCTTGTCTGCTCTCATCCAATGCCGCTGGCTTCTATAGACACATTCACACTCAAAAAGAGTTAGTTGGCTCCAATATGTTGTAAATTCCTTTAAAAAAGTTCTAATTGTAGTGCTATGTACAATTTAAGAGCATGAAGGGGGTGTGTAATTAACTATATGCAATTAATGAAGTGTATGGTGACTCTTTCCTATTAATTTCCAGCCCCCAGGGTCCTCTTCATTATGACTCAGACACCAAATCCATGGCTGCCACAGGACTTTGCCCTCACCACTCTTCCTGTGGGGTTCAGTCTTATAAAACCCACATACCATTCATGCTCTTCACCATCCTTGCTGCTTCCCTCACCTCACTGCCCAATCTTTTCATCTGTTTTTTTTTTTAACCTGGCTTGGTAATTTTCTGAGTCTTACAGTCTAAAACATAATCTTTTAAAACTTATTGTATTGTCTGACTTGGGTCAAGCACTGTGAAATTCAAAACGTGACTTACTGTAGTATTCTTGGGACCAGGACTAGACTATATTGATGAATGAATGGATGAATGAATAGATGGATGAAAGAAACAATGAATGAATGTTATTTCTCTCCTGTGCAGTGTCCAGAAAAGGATGTGTGTTTGAATTCAGGATGAATCATGATTTTTTGTAATGTGTTAAGCGTTTTCTTGGCCATCCATCCATCCTTCCACTCCTAAAATAGACTTTAAATTCCAGAATATGGTATGCAGGATGCTAACAAAGAGACCACACTCATTGAAGCATTACATAGGAGAAACGTGGTGAGGAGGAATGTAACTATTTGAAAAGGTTAAAAAAAAAAGTGCAAAGATAGTGCCTTCAAAATCACCAAAACAGGGCTGGGAAGGTGGCTCAGTGGTAGAGTGCTTGCCTTGCATGCATGAGGCCCTGGGTTCGATTCCTTAGCACCACATAAGCAGAAAAAGC
>NW_012279266.1:0-1577 GCF_000151885.1 Dipodomys ordii
TTTTGCCAGTCCTGGGGCTTGAACTCAAGGCTTGGGCACTGTCCCTGAATCTGTCTGTGCTCAAGGTTAGTGCTCTATCACTTGAGCCACAGCGCCACTTCTGGCTTTTTCTGTTTATGTGGTGCTGAGGAATTGAACCCAGGGCTTCGTGCTTGCTAGGCAAACACTCTACCACTAAGCCACATTCCCAGCCTATAGATCATTATAATTTTGAGAAGTTATTTTCTTATTCCATAATATTGAGGAAATTGATAGCTTTTGACCTAACGCATAGTAAGAATGGAAAAAAATCTGTATTCATGTATACCTTTAAGAGATAAAATACAAACAAATTTTCCCATTCCCTCCCTCCCTACCCTGAATAAACCTTCCACATTCATATTTTTGCATGAAAGCACATCATACCTTATGTTGGGTGAAGCTATCAAAACTGTTGGCTGAGGAATTTATCTAGAGTCTAACTAGAACTGCTTTCCTAATGGCTTAGGCAGGAATTCATTGTTTTGCTTGATTTTTCTTTTAGTTCTGTGACTTATCACCCTCTGAATTCACTCATTGTTTATCTAATTAGCTGAACTAATATAGGCAACGAAAAAAACTCACCCTTTTAATCTCTTTGTTCATATGAAATCTACAGAGACAAGCCTTTGTGTTAATATTATTGGGAATCTGGGATAATTTTCCTCTGGAAATACACTGAGTTTATTATGAACTAGTATGAGATGTGAGAAAATAGGAGATTTCAGAGCCAAGGGTGGGTTTGGCACATGATTAAGGTAGTGATTAAGAGCTCAGAAACCTGTCAATCAGATCAGTTTTCTGTCATTCTGGTTTGTCATTTATTCAGCATATAGCTCCCTCGATAACAAAATTCAAACACAAATAGATCTGATTTGATGAAGCTGCTGCAAGAATTACATGAGAAAATAGAGACATGGCAGGGCTTAACTGCTCAATTAATGTTAGCTATTACTGTTATTAAGATATGAATATAGGCATCACATAGCTGCCTGTAAAGAATGCATAAACTGAAATTATAAAGGATAATTATAATAAATGTGTCATTCTGAATTAATACTGCAGACAAGCGCTAATCCTTTATTTTAGAATTACATTAATAGCAAAAATGCTTAATTTTCTGATTTTTTTCTCTAGTGAGCTAAAACATTTTTTCTATGTAAGTCTATAGGGTATTACTAATAAGGTATTTTGATTCCAAAGAATAATGATCTGTTTTGACAACAGAATATTCTTTATCAATGTTTTGAAAATAATTATTGAGAGTGGTACTGAAGTTACACACTAAGCTTACAAATTGCAAAGAATGTGGGGAATATCCTTGTGATAAAAGTATTGGAACAATAGTGTTGAATTAGAAAGCAATGAGATTCCTCATTCCAGGGTCATAATGGCATCTCGCTGCACAGGACATATCATCAAGGGTTCAGAGTGTGATGTGGAAATGGAAATGCATGTCTAGTAACCCCTTCCTTCCTTCCTTCCTTCCTTCCTTCCTTCCTTCCTCCCTCCTTCCCTTCCCTTTTCCCTCCCTCCCTCCCTTCCCTTTCTCCCTCCCT
>NW_012279267.1:0-1309 GCF_000151885.1 Dipodomys ordii
CTGAACTCTGGGCCTGGGCGCTGTCCCTCAGCTCTTCAGCTCAAGGCTAGCGCTCTACCACTTGAGCCACAGTGCCACTTCCGGCTTTTTTCTTATGTGGTGCTGAGGAATCGAACCCAGGGCCTCATGCATGCAAGGCAAGCACTCTACCACTGAGCCACCTTCCCAGCCCCAGCACCACATAAGTAGAAAATAGCTGGAAGTGGTGCTGTGGCACAAGTGGTAGAGTGCTTGCCTTGAGCTGAAGAGCTGAGGGACAGCACCCAGGCCCAGAGTTCAGCCCCCACAAACGACAAAAAAATAAAAAAAATAGAGGCAAGAACAAACAAGTAGACTGGGGAAAAGCCCACTGTACCCTCGGCAGAAGATGTTGGTGATTTGGGTGGAGTTGGCAGTACCCAAGAACTGGATTCAGGTTGCAATGTTGCAAATCAAGGTAACAGGATGTGGATATATTGGATGTGGGGTAAAGGAAAGAAAGGAACCCAGGTTAGCACTAGATTTTTATTTTGGGCCTGAGAAACTAGGTGCCATATAGAGAGATAGGAAAGACTAGGAACAGATGGGGTATAGGGTGAACATCCTAAATTTGGTGTTAGACACTTTAAACTTGAGTTGCCAAGTGGACTGACTTCCAAGTAGAAATGTCAAATAGACAGTTGGTTCTTTGGGCTTAGGCAAGAGGTCAGAGGTATGAAGTGATATATAGCATGCACAGCAGGAACATGACATTTATTTCTTTGGATTTTTAGAATTTTGTTTGGAGTGGTTGTTGTTATTGTTGTTGTTTTGTTTTTTCATCTTAGCTCAAAACCAGAGCCAGATCAGTCCACTTAGCAGAGCAAGAGCATGCTCCAGTGACATTCTTGTGACCTGCCTGCTAATTGGATGGGGGTGTTTGTTATTGGAAATTCTGGCCCAGGATTTCCGGGAGTCAGGGGAGTCACTCTATACTCATCTGATCTATGGTGGTCTTCACTGGCCCACAGTATAAAGAACTTGAGTCAAGAATTATAACCAGTCCTAACTCTTCAAACCCCATCAACTCTAGAGCTGTGTTCCCTCTTTATTTTTAGGGGGTGCTTCTTGAGAATAGGGATAATGCCCCTCCATCAATACCTAAAGTATCGGCCGGGCGCTGGTGGTTCACGCCTGTAATCCTAGCTACTCAGGAGGCTGAGATCTGAGGATCGTGGTTCAAAGCCAGCCCGGGCAGGAAAAACCGTGAGACTCCTATCTCCAATAAACCACCAGAAAACCGGAAGTGGCGCTGTAGCTCAAGTGGTAGAGCGCTCGCCTTGAGCTGAAG
>NW_012279268.1:0-1599 GCF_000151885.1 Dipodomys ordii
CTGGACACCATAAAAACTCCTGGATCTCACATTTAAAACAAAACCAAGCTGGGCACCGGTGGCTCACGCCTGTCATCCTAGCTACTCAGAAGGCTGAGATCTGAGGATCATGGTTCAAAGCCAGCCCAGGCAGGAAAGTCTGTGAGACTCTTATCTCCAATAAACCACTAGAAAACCGGAAGTGGCACATTGGCTCAGGCGGTAGAGCGCTGGCCTTGAGCTGAAGAGTGCAGGGACAGCACCCAAGCCCAGAGTTCAAGCCCTACGACCGACAAAAAATCAAATCAAATCAAATAAATGTTCCCTAATGGCTTTGTGTGGTTTTTATTTTTATTTTTTACTAGTGCTGGGAATCAAACACAAGTTCTTATGCATGCTAATCACATACACTAATATAAGCCATCCTCCCCATACATCTTATGTGAATTTTTAGTACTATTGTCTGGCAAAGTGGTGGAGTGATAGCCTCAAGCAAGAAAAGTTAAGGGATAGCACTTGAGCCCTGAGGTTAAGTCCCAGTACCAGCACACACACACTATATGTGTATGTACATATGTATAAATACGTGTAATGTTATATCAAAATAAATACATGATATACAAAATACATATTATAAATCTAGGAAGAAAAGTTGATGTCACTCAAAATAAAGGTGGACACACTGAATAATCAAAATACTTAAACTTTTAGTAACTCTAAGAAGTAAATTAATAATCTTCGGAAAACATCCAACTGCTAACTACTTTATGCACACAATATTT
Source organism: Dipodomys ordii (assembly GCF_000151885.1). NCBI lineage: Eukaryota > Metazoa > Chordata > Mammalia > Rodentia > Heteromyidae > Dipodomys > Dipodomys ordii. The sequence continues at coordinate 762 of NW_012279268.1, forward strand.
GTGTTACTCAGGACTTCAGGCATGCTAACCAAGCAAGTGCTCTACCACTGTAACATTTGCCCATTTGTTTGTTTTTGCTTTTTTTTGTTTTTTGTTTTGCCAATCCTGGGGCCTGAACTCTGGGCCTGGGCACTGTCCCTGAGCTTCTTTTGTTCAAGACTAGCACTCTACCACTTGAGCCACAGTGCCACCTGCAGCTTTTTCTGCTTATGTGGTGCTGAGGAATTGAACCCAGGGCTTTATGCATGCTAGGCAAGCATTCTACCACTGAGACACATTCCCAGCCTCTATTTGTTTAAAGATAGAGTTTTGCCTAAGCTGGCCTTGAAGTGGTGGTTTCTATAGCCTTCACCTCCTGAGTAGTTGAGATTAAAGGCATGAACCACTATGCTTAGCTCACACTCATTGTCTAGGATATTCATCTCCTTATGATATTTGCTAACATTTACCAAATGCCAGGGACTGTTCATCATGTTCATCAGTGAGTTTTGTAAATCACCAGAACAAACCAATCTGACCTCATATTATGACGGTAACTGAGGGAACATTTCAGTATGCAATGAATGCTACCCAGTCTATGTCACACAGGCATGTCAGGATTTGTTGTGTTTTGTTTTTTTGGTCGGTCGTGGGGCTTGAACTCTGGGCCTGGGCGCTGTCCCTCAGCTCTTCAGCTCAAGGCGAGTGCTCTACCACTTGAGATACAGTGCCACTTCCGGTTTTCTGGTGGTTTATTGGAGATAGGAGTCTCAGGGTCTCTCCTGCCCGGGCTGGCTTTGAACCTCGATCCTCAGATCTCAGCCTCCTGAGTAGCTAGGATTACAGGCGTGAGCCACCA
>NW_012279269.1:0-1698 GCF_000151885.1 Dipodomys ordii
AGTTAGAATGGCAAAAATCAAGAACTCTAACAACAACAGATGCTGGAGGGGATGTGGACAGAAAGGAACCTTACTTCATTGTTGGTGGGAATGTAAACTAGGTATTTCTATTGTATATACTAACTAATGAATTGTATAGAATTGCACACAAACTTCTTACATTCTTCATAGTAATGTATGCTGTGTTAGGTAAAATTACACAGACAAGATTTCATACATACACCATTCTGTACTCACAGATTGTACAGTGTTTGGTGAGCAGGAAAGCAAGCTAAAACAAGGAAATTCTTTTTGAAAAAGTTCAAGAAAAAAATATAGAATCATCCTACCTTAAGTTCTACCTTAAAAATACAAAACTTTAGCATAGCAGTGAGAGCTTATACAGATAAAAGGGCTATATCTCAGGATCCATATATATCATTAGTTTATTTTTTCTCTGAGTTGATATCACTAAAAATAGTTTGTGTCCTTTAAAAGTATCACCATAGTTGACTTATCCCAGCAGTACTGATCAAACACATGTAGTGACCAGCACATATATTCAGTTGCTTTATTGCTAAGCTACTTTGCCAGTCCCCAAATATAAGTCTGTATTTAAATACAATATGGAGATGATTACTGGATAGCTAAAAAGAAAAAAAAAACTTACATAAAAAAGTAAAATATTATCATTGCCTGAATAATGAGATAAATTTTTATCTCATGACTAATGTGGAATGCTGGATAGAAATTTTATGCCTTTACAGGCATAATTCTCCATGTTTCATATGTAGTTAGTTAAACACAATAAATGACTGTATACATTCAAGATAGAGTATTTTAATAGGTGTTTATTTGAATGAATTTGTGGAAGAATAGGCGATCTTTTTTCTTTCTTTTTTAATATATATTTTATTGTAAAGATACTGTATAGAGGGATTACAGTTACATAAGTGCGGTTATTAGTCCATTTCTTATTGAGCATCGTTGTTTTTTTCCCTACCATCCCATCCCTCATCACCTCCCCAACTCTACCCTCCACCATACCATCCCCAAAGTTGTGAAGTTCTTTTTTTGGGGGGGGCGTTGGTCATGGGGCTTGAACTCTGGGCCTGAACTTTGTCCCTCAGCTCTACAGCTCAAGGCTAGTGCTCTACCACTTGAGCTACAATGCCACTTCCAGTTTTCTGGTGGTTTATTGGAGAAAAGAGTTTCATGGACTTTGCTGCCTGGGCTGACTTTGAACCTCAATCCTCAGATCTCAGCCTCCTGAGTAGCTAGGATTACAGGCCTGAGCCACCCAGCTAGTGTCTTAAGCATCTCATTGTTACAATGGGTCAACCTGTGTCCTTGTTTCAGCATTTTGTTATTTCCCTTCCCTTCCCCAAATTAGATCTAATAGCAACAGATGCTGGAGGGGATGTGGCTAAAAGGGAACCCTATGGTATTGTTGGTGGGAGTGTAAACTTGTTCAACCACTTTGGAAAGCAGCATGGTGTTTCCTCAAAAGACTACACATAGAGCTCCCCTTTGACCCAGCAATCCCACTTCGGGGCATTTACACAAATGATCACAAACAAGGCTATACTAAAGCTACCAGCACAACCATGTTTATCACAACATTATTCACTATCGCTAAGATGTGGAACCAACCCCAGATGCCCTGCAGTAGAGAATGAATTAAGAAAATGTGATATATATATATATATATATATATAT
>NW_012279270.1:0-4475 GCF_000151885.1 Dipodomys ordii
AGGGAGGGAGGGAGGGAGGGAAGGAGGGAGGGAGGAAAAAAATATTTGCCACAAAGGAATATGATAGAAATTCCTTTTGGAATAATTGAAATAGCCTATATATTTATTTTGGTGCTACTCCTGTAACATCATCACACTGGGGATTAGTTTAGAGATATAACTGTGGGGTCAGGGCAGGACCAGAAATTTTTAGTTCACTGTACAACTTTCCCTAATGTGCTCCTTGAAAGTCAAAGGTCAAAGAAATTCAGTAGGCATGAGCGGTTTGGGTTGCCAGAGAAGAGGTCTCCACAGTAAAACACCTGCGTATGGCCTGCCAGGATGTAGGACAGAGACCAAGCAGAACTGAATCTACCACACTGGGGGCCTCTCAACCCCACATTGACTCCCTGTGAGTGGTCGGCATGTGGATAACTGCCTTACAGGAGACACGGCTACAGAGCAGAAACAGCCAGCCAAGTGGGAGGGAACTGGGAAGCAAATGACATTTGTCCCTCTTGCTCATTTGCCCTCTGGTCTTCAAGGTTGGAAGAGATGAAGATCGGAAAGACAGGTAGAAGTTACCCCGAATGAGCCCCTACTACCTTTCCTAGACCATATCCTGTCAGCCACAGTCAGGCCCAGCCCAAAGAAGGAATGCCTCTAAAACCTGGCATAAGGGTAGAATTGGACATTGGATGAATATTTAACTCCAGGAAACAAGTGGATGGTTATAGATTTTGTCCAATATATCATTAAGCAATTAAATCACAGGAGATTTTGTTAGCAATGAGTAAAGAAAAAACTAAGGCTTTATCACTGAGTATAAACGCCTTTATAAACTAATTTTAGGTATATATAAAGTGCCAGGCATACCACATAGATACACACAGACAAACATATACATATATTTGTGCTTATTTAAAGTACACTATATAACACTAGGAATAATGAAATAATGATATGAACAACAGTGGTGGTGGTAAATAGAAATATAACATTCTATACTAATCAGTACTAATATACATTGACTACATCTGCTCATGTGGAAAAAAGTCTCTGGAATCCTTTATGTACAAAGTTCTGTGAGAAATGCAGATTTGTTAGGAAAATTTCTACTGTCAGGTGCTTATTACCTTTAAGAGGAGTTGGAACACATGGAGAACTTAGAGAAATATGATATAGGCATGTGGTACCCGGGAAGGAAGAGCAGGGTTTGAATTTTCAGGAGTCCCACGCCTGGTGATGAGATTTGACCAATATTACACAACAGCTCATTGCAATAGGCATTATGACCCATTTACATACAGATCCTCTTCATGCCTCTCTTGTTTCTACTTCTATTTCCACTACTTGCCATCATTTGAGCTCCTACCATTTACTACACTTGACACATCTATTACAGACACGTAAAAGGATACGACTATTTTATTGGGATAAATTGAAAAGTGCATACAGGTATAGATTTTATAATCAGACAGATTGAAGTTCAAACTCTGGGCCTGCCACTTACCATATGTACTTGGACAGGTTGTTTAACCTCTCTGACTCTCAGTTTTCTTATGATAACACCCACCTTGCAGGGTATGATGAGAAATCAATGCGACAAGCTATGTAAACTACCTACCAAACCACGGTGACCAGTGGGTAATTTGTTTCCAACCGAGACTGAGCCCTGGATATCTAAAACCACAACCATTTCACTACGTATATGAAGCCAGGCTCCTACCCTTGTCTTCCCCTCCCTGCTGAAAATCCAGAGATGCTCAGACTTCATCCCACTGGAATGTGCCTTTCGAGACATTACAATTAATCACACCAGGATGGACCACTTTCTCAATCTAAGAGCACACTTCTTAATCAGCATCTTCTTGTCAGGAGTCACTGTTTTACTCCTCCAACTGTTCCTCTCTCTCCTCTCTATGAGAATTTATGCTCCCTTCTAGCATTCATCTCCCAACTGCTTCTGTGAACAGTCACTGCAGCAAAGACTTAATTTTAAAAGAATGTCTACTTCTCCCAGACAGTAAATTATCCAGGATCCATCTCTAAGGTTTGGTAAACCCTTCCTTTTGAGGACTTTCTAGACATGAAGTTGAAAAACAGATATTTATCCCTGTCCTTCTAGTGGCTTCCCTAGTCCCATTTTGGCTTTTTTTTTAAAGAATCAATTTAGGTTTGTCTCTTCAAATCATTTAATCTCACCAGACTTTCTGCGTAGCTGGAAGAATATTTAGGTTCCTCTTACCTCTGATGTTTGTTTCTCCTTGTCAGATATATTTATTTTTAGGGCAGCTATATTTATGGCTACACTGCAGGTAGGCACTCTACATACCTGTTTCTGTATTTTTGACTTTTATATGGTCTGGCTGCGTCTTTCACTATTTGCAGAACACCATGTATATATGACCATATAAGATGAGGTTAAGTGAAATGAACTCCAAGACATGGACACAAGAGGTTTTTCTTTGTTGTTGTTTTTAATGTGCTATGTTATACATTGTTTCTTTTGTATGTTCTTCCCTCTATGGTATATCCCCTGATGTCACTATATTTGATTTTGGCATGGTATTGTAAGTACGTTTATTTGAATTAGGGAAGGGAAAGGGAAAAACAGCAATATTCACAAGACAATATGTATAACTTGGGGGAGGGTGCATGGGGGGAGGGAAAGTGGGAGAAAAATCAGGGAAGGGATAAGAAGTTTGACAAGAAATGTACTTATTACCTTACTTATGTAACTGTAACCCCTCTGTACATCACCTTCACAATAAAAAATTTTAAATAGTAAAAAAAATTTTTTTATTAAAAAGAATCCAAAAAACAAAAAGCAGATACTGAAGCCAGGAGCTGGTGGCTCATTAGCCTTGAACAAAAAAGCTCAGGAATAATGCATACTTGTTGATTTCTCAATCAGTAAGTGATACATGGCCTAGACTGGGGCTTAGCGTCTGTATTAGTGCCCAGGTTAGTTTTGGATGTCCTGGCAGGATGAGAACACAGTATAAAGTTGGGGTGATCGGCCAGGGTCTTGATGACCCTCACTGATATTTCCTCACTGTGATGGATTCTACTTGATCCACAAATCCTACCCTTGGCTCAAAGAATTCCACGACTGTGATTCAAATACAGACAGGTGTCTTTGGAACAGATGGATCCAAATACACCCATCTCACGAATCCTGAATTCAGCTGCACGGTTACAATGAACACAATCCAAATTCTGTCAAAATGAGTGGAGAAAGAGGAGTCAAAACTGAGTCGAAAATATCCTCATTTCAGAGTGAAGTCCAGACTCCTTGGCAGTGGTACAAAGGCCCATCAATCTCAAGCCTGTCTGCCTCTCCAGGGCAAGGGACTCAGTGTCTGGTTTTTGCCTGTGTTGTTTATTCCTTGTTTTCTGATGTCACTATGTCCTCTCACCTGTCTGTACTTGAGTACTTCTATCTTCTTGAGATGCTATATTTTTCATTAAGCAAAAGTCCTATTCATTCCATGAGCCTAACCCTGGAACTTCCTGCCCAAAGCCTTTTCCTGACATGGTTAGCTCATGCTTGTCCTATGCCTGCATTTCTCACAGAATTCCACACCAGCTGATTATTTCAATCTCCACATGTATCATTTTCCAATACCTCCCAATCCCCACAAAGAACAATAACTGCTTTACGTATCACTGTATTTCTTCATACAAAACACAATGCCTGGATAATTGTAAATATTTAAAAGCCTTTGATGCTTTAATGAATAAATTTAATTTCCATGCCACTCGTTTGATTTCTTCCCAGCACGACTCATGGCTATAGCTATATAAATTGTGGAAAGCAGGATTCAGGCACGAAGAGGGATCTTAGAAGACCACAGTCACTTGACCGAATAATGGTTCTCATGGGAAGGTCTCACTGTTTGCTGGAGCATAGAGCATCAGGATGTAACCATCCTTCCATCCAGTCATCTGAGTCAACCTTAATGCTCAATGGAATGACCCGTGTCATAGTTTGAACTCTCTCCTATTCATCAGAGTTATTGATTAAGGTAGCAGTGTTAACACGTGCTTCAAAGAACAAATAATGCGGGATAACACTGAACTTTTTCTGTCGTTAAGTAAGGTGGGACATTTTTGTCTCCCTCCAGCAGTCATAAACCTCATTTATCACATCAAGGAATTTGAAAAGTTTGTGGGCTAGAACTTCTTTTTAATGTGTTCAATGCTTTAAGTTTCTAATCATCATCTTTTTTATTATACCCATTTCCATCCGAAAGTGAGAATATGCTTTCGAAAATGTTGATTAAGGAATCCTAAGAATGATAGGGGAAACATCTTTGAGAAGAGAGAATTTCTAGACAAAGAAACATAGAAATGGCTGTACAAGAAGAAAATAGATCAAGTATCAAATATGTGTGATTATAAATTTCTCCTGCACACAGGTGGATCTGATGCAACAATGAGAAGTACAAGTGGTCATGTCCAAAACGAGCTTTACAACGTCGGTGGGGGGG
>NW_012279271.1:0-2373 GCF_000151885.1 Dipodomys ordii
GGCCGCGGCGGCCGGGCCCCGCCTGCGCGCGGGGCCGGTTTGCGCTCGGTTCGGCCCGCTCCGACTCTCCTGTTCCACCGTGTTGGTACCTCCGAGATAGGCCGGCAGGCGTGGAGGCCTGCCTTCTCCTTTCTCTGCCTCCCTCCGGGTCTCTGGTACACGGTGGCCGTGACTGGAAGCTAGCTTGGAACTCCGGACTTGGAGCCCGGGGCCCAGGCTTCACCTGGACTGATGAAGCACCGTCACCGTGACCCTGAACGATTCTGTGATTCCCGGACCCAGCACTGGGAGCCGGGTGAGCGGCCCCTGCCGGCCTGAGCTGCGCCGAGGGCCTCCTTGCGGCCGGCCTGGGCTGGAACCCAGGCAGGTCCGTTGCTCAGATGAGCCGGTCTGCAGAACCGACCCCCACCTCAAACTGCTATGGCCCCGGTTGTGTATTATTACCTTGCACTACAAACCCCAGAATTATGGAAAAGCCCATCAGCCCACCAAAGACTGGCGAGCGTGCCCTTGCTGGTGGAGCTGCTTAGAGCATCGTGCCAGGCTTGGCAGGCTTCTGGGCCCTCCACCTTGGGCACCAAGGAAAACCATGTTCTGCTTATGGGACGTAGGAACAGGCTGGACCTGCCTGGGGCAGTCCATGAGATGCTTATCTATTAACCACCAAAAAAGCCATTAGTGGCACTGTGACTGAAGTGGTAGCTGGGAAAGCTAAGGGATAGTATCCAGGCCCTGAGCTCAAGCCCACACACACAAAAGGAAACAAAATTGTCAGGCCCAGGCCTGAGAATGATGATCCCACAAGTTCCAGGCCAGCTGGGCAAGTAGAGGGAGACTTCACATACTTCCCACATTAAAAGTAGGGGCTGGGGTGTGGCTCAGTGTCCAGTGCTTGTCTTGCAACATGAAGCCCTAGGTTTGATCCCTCAGTACCACATAAACAGAAAAAGCCACAAAGGACCCTGTGGCTCAAGTGGTAGAGTGCTAGCCTTGAGAAAAAAAAAAAGCTCAGGGTACAGTGCCTAGGCCCTGAGTTCAAGCCCCAAGACGGGCAAATGGGGGGGGGGGGAGGGAGGAGGCAGCGGCCTGGTGCCAGCAGCATGCCTGTAATCCTAGGTACTCAGGAAGCTGAAAGTGGAGCTGTGGCTCAAAGGGGTAGAGTGCTAGAAAAGCAAAAATGTTCAGCACCCAGGCTCTGAATACAAGCCCCACAACTGAACAAAAGTAGCAAGCTGTGATCCCATTACCTGACTCATTCATGAAATTGTAATCCCTCTATACATCACTTTTGTAATACCAATAAACTTAAAAAAAGAAAGAAAACCCCAAACAATTCCTATCCCTGAGATCCCTGATCTCTGCCTCCCAAGCAGCTAGAATTACAGGCCAAGCTGCTGCAATTGGCTTTATCCACTTGTGTTGGGTACTTGAAATCCTAGACCATTGAGATAGACATGTCTCCCCAACCCCTTTGTGTGTATGCCAGTCTTAGGGTTTGAACTCAGGGCCTAAGTGCCGTCCCTGAGCTTTCTTTGCTCAAAGCTAGCTCTCTATCACTTGAGCCACAATGCCACTTCCAGCTTTTTGGTAGTTTATTGATAAGGATTTCCTGCGCAGGCTGGCTTTGAACCGCAATCCTCAGAGAAACTAGGAATACAGGCCTGAGCCACTGGCGCCCGGCCAGACATGCCTTTTTCTTTTTTGTTGGTCATGGGATTTCAACTCAGGCCTGAGTTCTTTTTGCTCATGTCTACCACTTTGAGTCACAGCATCACTTCCAGCTTTTGAGTGGCTAATTGGAGATAAGAATCTCACAGGGGGGTTGGGAAGGTGGCTCAGTGGTAAAGTGCTTGCCTTGCATGCTTGAGGCCCTGGGTTCGATTCCTCAGCACCCATAAGCAAAAAAAAAAAGCCGGAAGTGGCGCTGTGGCTCAAGTGGTAGAGACGCTAGCCTTGAGCTGAAGAGCTGAGGGGCAGCGCCCAGGCTCAGAGTTCAGGCCCCATGACCGGACCCAAAAAACAAAACAAAAAAACTCCCAAGAATCTCACAGGGGCTTTTCTGCCCCGGCTGGCTTATAACCACCATACCGTGATCCTCAGATCTCAGCTTCCTGAGTAGCTAGGATTACAGGTATGCGCCACCTGCACCATCAAGACATGTCCTTCTTGTTTTGTTTTTTGGGTCCAGTTGTGGGGCCTGAACTCTGGCCCTGGGCGCTGTCCCTCAGCTCTTCAGCTCAAGGCTAGTGCTCTACCACTTGAGCCACAGCGCCACTTCCAGCTTTTTTTCTTTTTGCTTATGTGGTGCTGAGGAATCGAACCCAGGGCCTCATGCATGCAAGGCAAGCGCTCTACCACTGAGCCACCTTCCCA
>NW_012279272.1:0-2001 GCF_000151885.1 Dipodomys ordii
GGTTACAATTACATGGGCAAGATAATGAGTACATTTCTTATCAAGCATTGCAGCCTCCTCCTTTGTTTACCCTTCACATCCCTTCCCAGCCTCCCACCAATTCTCCCCTCTTATTTTCTTTTCTTTTTTAAAATTTTTAATTGTTATCATAAAGGTGATATTCAGAGGGGTTACAGTTACATAATTCTGATAATGAGCACATTTCTTTTTTGACAATGTGACCCCTTCCCTTGCCTTCTCCCAGTTTTTTCTTCCCATCACCCACCTTAATTAAGTTTTAAAAATACCTTTATCTGAGTTTAAGTTACAGGGAGTCTTCAGGAGAACAGGGTGGGTAAGGGTATTACCAGAAAAATCTCATGAGAGTTTAAAAAATTTGCACTTCAAGCTGCACAGCCTAGTCCAATTATGTAGTGAATTTCCAATTCAAGAGAATTGATTGAGCATATCTGTTCATTTTTCTGCCCTTCTGAGACTACTTTTGTTGTAGTCCATTTTGTGCTATATAATAAACTATTTAAGGCAGCCTTACTTCATAAAGAAAAGAGGTTAGTTTTGGCTTATGGTTCTAAAGGTGCTGCCTTCTTGCAGAACTTCAAGGTGATGCAGGGAATCACATGGCAAATGATAGGGAATATATGTATATTGACTCTTCTGACAGGACCAAGAGCCAGTCACAAGGGCTCTGTTCTAATGATTTTACAAACCCTAATCATGTTCCCAAGGCTCCATCACTAAACACAATAGTTAGATTAAATTTTTACCGTCTTAGTATCTCACAGTGAGGATTAAATTTCAAACCATAGCCAGACCATAACACCATTAAAATGATAATAAAGTAACAGGAAAAGCATAGACACCAATAACAAAGAAGAGACCACAGGCAGTCAGGAGTATGATGGTGGTAGCGGGGCTCTGGCAGAAGAAAGCTGATGGAAGACTAACAACTGCCGTGGTAGGGGGAAAAGGGCCTGGTGGTCTAGAGTAAGTGCACCCAAAGATGGACAAAATATATCCTGGAAAGTGAGAGTCACACAATCAGTGGAAGTAAATAAGGAGATTGCCAGATTGCTTCAGAAGAGGATTGCTCTTCTACCTTTCTCTAATCCCTCACCAAAGATGTTTAGCAGCCAGACATCTAGAATCTAAGCAAAAGGAATAATAAGGGCAGCAATAATATCAATACAATTTTAAAAAAAAACCTGCTGAGCATTGGTGGCTCACTCCTGTAATCCTAGCTACTCAGGAGGCTGAGATCTGAGGATCAGAGTTGAAAGCCTGGCCTGGGCAGGAAAGACTATAAAACTTTTATCTTGAATTAACTACCAAAAAGCTAGAAGTGGAGCTGTGGATCAAGTGGTAGAGCACTACCCTTGAGCAAACACACACACACACACACACACACACACATACACCTGGCAGGTTGCTTTCTAAATAAATTGAATAAGTGAATGATGGGGAGAGAAACAAAACAGTTGAGAGTGGAAGCAGCACTAGCTGCAAAGATGATAACTTCTAGCATTTTTTGGGAACCTCAGGACAATAGCCCATTTACCCTAAGATGGACTTAATATTATGGCTTGGGTAGGAAGTGGTTCTCTCTCCTTATCTGGTAGATCTAGTCATTGGGAGGTGATTGGCTAGTGGGGCTAATCAATAGATAAATTCAAAATTCCGTGATGGATTTGTGGCATGATGGTATTATTGGAAGGTGTTGGAAGAAGTAGGTGATTGAGAAAGGGGCTCTCTCTCTCTCTCTCTCTCTCTCTGTGGATTTGTGGCATGATAGTATTATTGGAAGGTCTTGGAAGAAGTTGGTGATTGAGAGGGGCCCTCTCTCTCTCTCTCGCTCTGTCTCTGTCTCTGTCTCTCTCTCTCTCTCTTTCTGTGTCCTGGTACTTGAATTCACAGCCTGGGTGCTGTCCCTGTCCCTGAGCTTTTGTGCTCAAGGCTAATGCTCTACCACTTTGAGCCACAGCTTCATTTCTGTTTTTTTTTTTT
>NW_012279273.1:0-1626 GCF_000151885.1 Dipodomys ordii
AAAAAAAAAAAAAAAAAAGGCTGGGACCGAGTATAGCTTTAAAAAAAAAATAAAAATTTTAAGCTTGGTGCCAGTGGCTCACGCCTGTAATCCTAACCATTCAGGTGGTTGAGATCTGAGGATCAGAGTTCAAAGCCAGCCTGGGGAGGAATGTCTATGAGACTCTTACCTCCAATAAACCACCAGAAAACCTGAAGCAGTGTCATGGCTCAAGTGGTGGAGTGCTAGCCTTGAGCTGAACAGCTCAGGGATATCACCCAGGCCCAGAGTTCAAACCCCATGACCAACCAAAAAAAAATTAAATCTTACTTTTATTTTCTATTGACATAATATTTGTACATCATTATTATGGGGTACATTATGGCAACTCAATACATGTATACAACATGGATACATCAGATCAGGGAAACAAGCACATCATATTTTTCAATTGTCATTCTTTTCTTTTCTTTTTGTCGGTCATGGGGCCTGAACTCTGAGCCTGGGCACTGTCCCTCAGCAATTCAGCTCAAGGCTAGCACTCTACCACTTAAGCCACAGAGCCTCTTCCGTCTTTTTCTGCTTATGTGGTGTTGAGGAATTGAACCCAGGTCCTCATGCATGTCAAGGCAAGCACTCTACCACTGAGCCACCTTTCCAGCCCTGTCCATCATTTTTCTGAGTCATGAATTTCCTACTTTTTTCTTTTCTTTTTTCTTTTTCTTTTTCTTTTTTGCCAGTCCTGGGGCTTGAACTCAAGGTCTGGGCACTGTCCCTGAGCTGCTTTTTTGCTCAAGGCTAGCACTCTACCACTTGAACCATTGTGCCACTTCTGGCTTTTCTGTTTATGTGGTACTGAGATATCGAATCCAGAGCTTCATACATGCTAAGCAAACACTCTACCACAAAGCAATATCCCCAGCCCCCTACTCTTTTTTTTTTTTTTTTGCTGGTCCTGGCAATTGAACTCAGGGCCTGCTCACTGAACCTGAGCTTCTCTGTGCTCAAGGCTAGCACTCTACCACTTGAGCCACATTCCCAGTCCCTGCTTCCTATCTATCTAGTTCTTACTTTTTAATTTTTTTGCCAGTCTTGGGGCTTGAACTCAGGGCCTGGACACTGCCCCTGAGCTGCTTTTGCTCAAGGTGCTCACTCTAGCACTTGATCCACAGTGCCACTTGTAACTTTTTCTGTGGTACTGAGGAGTCAAACCCAGCACTTCATACATGCAAGGCAAGCACTCTACCACTAAGCCACATTCCCAGGACTTGTGTAGTCTTTTGAAATATACTTTGTGCCTGGTTGCTGGTGGATTTTTCCAGAGATAGAGTTGTGGCTCAAGTGGAGCACCAGACTTGAGCAAAAATCCTAAGGGAAACCCGGTGCCCATGGCTCACACCTGTAATCCTAGCTACTCAGGGGGCTGAGATCTGAGAACCAAGGTTCAAAGTCAGCCAAGGCAGAAAAGTGTTAAGATGTGGCAGACTTGGGCTAGGAAGGTGGCTCAGTGGTAAAGCACTTGCCTTGCATGCCTGAGGGCCTAGGTTCGATTCCTCAGCACCACATAAGCTTAAAGAAAAAAGCCAGAAGTGGCACTGTGGCTCAAGTGGTAGAGCGCTAGCCTTGAGCTGAAGAGCTGAGGGACAG
>NW_012279274.1:0-2210 GCF_000151885.1 Dipodomys ordii
ATAGTCCATGGTGGCTGTGGCTATGGCTGTTGTCCATGGCTGCAGTAGCTGTGGTCTGTGGCTTTGGTGGCTGTGGCTGTGTTCTGTGGCTGTGGCTGTAGTCTGTGGCTGTGGTCCATGGCTGTGGTAGCTGTGGTCTGTGGTCCATGGCTATGTCTGTGATCTGTGGCTGTGGTGGCTCTGGTGGCAATGGTGGTGGTCTGTGGCTGTGGTGGCTATGGCTGTGGTTTTTGGTCCGTGGTGGCTGTGGCTGTGGCTGTGGTCCGTGGCTGTGGTCCATGGCTATGGCTGTAGTCTGTGATCTGTGGCTGTGGCAGTGGTCTGTGGCTGTAGCTGTGGTCTGTGGTTCGTGGCTGTGGTGGCTGTGGCTGTAGAGTGTGGCTGTGGTATGTGGCTGTGGTCCATGGCTGTGGCTGTCATCTGTGGTTTGTGGCTTTGGCTGTAGTCTGTGGCTGTGGTGACTGTTGTCTGTGATCCATGGCTGTGGTGGCTATGGCTGTGGTCCATGTCTGTGGCTATGGTCTGTGGCTGTGGTCGTGGTCTGTGGCTGTGGTCTGTGGCTGTGGTGGCTGTGGCTGTAGTCCATGTCTGTGGCTGTGGTCTGTGGCTGTGGTTGTGGTCTGTGGCTGGGTTCCATGTCTGTGGCTGTGGCTGTGGTCTGTGGCGATGGTCTGTGGCTGTGGTCTGTGGCTGTGGCTATGGTCTGTGGCTGGGGTCCATGGCTATGGCTGGGGTCTGTGACAGGTGTTTGTGCCTGTGTTCTGTGGCTGTGGTCTGTGGTCCGTGGCTGTGACTGCAGTCCTTCGTCTATGGCTGGGGCCTGGCACCCTGGGGTGCTGAGATGGAGTGGGCCATGTCCCTGCCCAGCCCCGTGTCTGACTGTCTTTGAAATTCACGGAGCAGAGAGGACTTTTTGGCTGGGAGAGGAAAATCAGTGTGGTTTTCCTTCATTTTGCTCCCTGTAGCCTTTCCTGCTAGGGCTTTGTGAGCGCAGTCACGCCCTGCCTTCCCTGCTTAGGGTGGTCTCGGCTGAGGGAAGCCAGGGCTGCTGGCCTGGTCCCACTTCATCCTCAAGAACAGCTTTACCTTGTTTCACTGGTGACAAACAGCAGATCCTAGACACAAGCCGTGCAGCCCTTCCCAGAGCTTTAAGCAGAAGGGCAGAGCCCGGTCCCCACAGCCAGCTTCCGCTCTCCCCAGCTCACAGCCCACCTCTGCCTCTACAAGAATTGTAATTTCATCAGAATAATGTCTTCCTTTTTTTTTTGAGCCAGTCCTGGGGCTTAAACTCAAGGCTGGTGTTGTGCCACTTGAACCACAGTTTAACTTCTAGATTTTTTGGTGGTTGGAGACAAGAGCATCACAGACTCACCTGCCCGGGCTGGCTTTGAATGGCAATCCTCAGATCCCAGCCTTCTGACTCACTAGGAATTCAGACATGAGCCACCAGCTTCTGACTCCAATGAATGTCTTTTAAAGAAAAGAAACCCCAAATCCACCCGAAGCCAGGTGCTTCTCGTTACTCTCCCCTAGAATCCCAGCTACTCAGGAGGCTGAGATCTGAAGACTGAGGTTTGAAGCCAGCCCAGGCAGGCAAAGCACGAGACTCATCTCCAATGAACTACCCCAAAGCCAGGCAAGGAGCTGTAACTCAAGTAGTAGAGCTAAACTTGAGCAAAAAAAGCGAAGGGACAGCACCCAGGCCCTGAGTTTAAGCCTGTCTGGCACAAAAAAGAAAACAAAAAAAGGACACCAGAAGTCCGGCAGGCAGTATTCATGAGGTACCACATTCAAGGTCAGCCTCAGTGACAGGTGAGACTCTGTCTCGAAAAACAAAAACCAAACCAAACCAAACACAAAGAGGTGTCACGCTACCATGTGAAGATATGGTTTAGATCTCTGGATTGACATGGAATGTAACCTATGTCAGGAGAATGTGTTGTGTGTCACTGGGAATTGAACCCAGGGCTTCATGCGTGCAAAGCATTTGTCTTAACCACTCAAGCTCCATCTTACATCTATGCTCCTGGGAGAACTTCCTTGAACAAATGAAGCCATGTCATAGATTTTTATAAATGCCTTCAGACAGTAAAGGTTTGTTTTTTACCAGATTGTATGTTGCAAAAGCTGTTTGTGTACATTTACCTGTTTTTACATTTTTTTTATAGTGAAAGCAGGGGCTATACTGTGGGGGAGGGACATACAAAGCA
>NW_012279276.1:0-1144 GCF_000151885.1 Dipodomys ordii
CTCTTTCTCTCTTTCTTTCTTTCTTTCTTTCTTTCTTTCTTTCTTTCTTTCTTTCTTTCTTTCTTTCTTTCTTTCTTTCTTTCTTTCTTTCTTTCTTTGTCAGTCATGGGGCTTAAACTCTGGGCCTGGGCTGTCCCTCAGCTCTTTAGCTTAAGGCTAGAGCTCTACCGCTTGAGCCACAGAGCCATTTCTGGTTTTCTGGTTGTTAATTGGAGATCCTGCCTGAGCTGGCTTTGAACTGTGATCCTCAGATCTCAACCTACTGAGTAGCTAGGATTATAGGCGTGAGCCACCAGCCCCTGGCTTCATATTTCTTTCTATAATTATTTTTTAATCCATTCAGAGGTAGATGGGATCTCTGATTACCTCTACTTTTTGACTATCAAGAATAATACTGCTATGACCATTAGACGATATTGTCCAATGGATTGAGCAGTAAAAGCAGACCCAGAACCAACCTGACTTATTAAACAGTCTCATTTTGTTTCTTAAAGGCTATCCAAGTTCTCTTAAAATATAGACACAAATTCAGCAGGTATGTAAACGGCCCTGATTCTTTTCTTTCCCTTTTTACATGTGTTTTCAGGCAAAGATATAAAGAAGTTTTTTTTTAATTTTGTGCATTTTAGGGCTGAATGACAGAAGTGCATACGATTACAAGAAAATATATGAATTGCAAAACTCATTGTCTGAGTGGATTATGTAAGAAGTGGCATATATTTCTGTTTGATGTCTTGCCATATTCTGCTAAACATCTTTTTCTGTCAAAATTATCAATTTTTTTCTTTTTTTGTCGTTCATGGGGCTTGAACTCTGGTCATGGGTGCTGTCCTTCAATTCTTCAGCTCAAGGCTAGCGCTCTACCACTTGACCTATAGCACCACTTCCAGCTTTTTTCTATTTATATATATGGTGCTGAGGAATCCAAGCCAGGGCCTCATGCATGTCAGGCAAACATTCTACCACTAACCCACCTTCCCAGCCCTTTTTTTTGTCCTAGTCCTGGGACTTGAACTCAAAGCCTGGGCACTGTCCTTGAGCTTTTTTTTTTTTTTTTTTTTTATTTTTGGGTCCGGTCGTGGGGCCTGAACCCTGGGCCTGGGCGTTGTCCCTCAGCTCTTCAGCTCAAGGCTAGCACTCTACC
>NW_012279277.1:0-1682 GCF_000151885.1 Dipodomys ordii
CTGAACTCTGGGCCTGGGTGCTGTCCCTCAGCTCTTCAGCTCAAGGCTAGTGCTCTACCACTTGAGCCACAGCGCCACTTCCGGCTTTTTTCTTTTTGCTCATGTGGTGCTGAGGAATCGAACCCAGGGCCTCACGCATGCAGGGAAGCGCTCTACCACTGAGCCACCTTCCCAGCCCCTCTTGTGTAACTATTTTTATCTTTCTCCCTTTGCTGTAATTTTTTGTTCTTACCTTTATTTTCTAAAGTCTTGTATTAGATGCCCAGTTGCCCTAACTACATCACTCTGTGTGTGTGTGTGTGTGTGTGTGTGTGTGTGTGTGTGTGTGTGTGTGTGTGTGTGTGTGTGTGTGTGCAGAAGTATTTGGGGAAGCCTGACTAATGATTCAGGTTTAGTTGTGTTGATGATGGGTTGCAGGTGTGTCTGGAGCTGGGACTCTCATGATGACTTGTGGAGATGGGTGGATATTAATGTAAGCATGGAAGCTCATGATGGGGACATGAGATTGAATAAGGAGTGCCAGAACCACTAGAGTAGAAGCCTTGGAGGTTCTATAATCCCGATTACGGCAGAACATGGGAAATGGTGATTCTGAGGCTTCTGCAGGTTGGGTCAGTGCACCAACTGACAGTTGAAATGGGTTAATGAGTGAGAACTGATGGTGCCCCCACTGGGTGTAATTGGAGAGACTGTGGAGTCAGATAATGTCTGATATCATCATTGTACTTTGTGTACATTACAGATTTTATAATAACAATAAATGGTGTTGAAATGATACAAAATTACTATTAACTTTCTGAGATTAAATATTGATTTTTTGAAGATTTATATGACTCACTTAGGCGTAAGATATACAAGTAGAAGTATAAAGGTAAGGCAACATATTTTTGTTACCAGTACCGGGACCTTGAATTCTCAATTGAAAGCCTCAGCCCAGAAGACCACATGGACACCAAGTCACGTACAACAAAGTTTACTGGAAGCAAGCTGACAGGCTGACCCTCCTGGGTAGCCATAGCACTTCTCCTTGAGCAAGGAGGTTTATATGGCTGGAGGGCTGGGGGCGGGAATTTCACTAGGGGTGGGGAGTACTCTGCAGTCTGGTTTGTGTGAGATAGAGTTTGTGAGGTGCATGAGTTGGGATTTTGTTGTGGCAGGTCTAAGATTTATGGTTGCAGCTGCCTGTGTCACCCAATAAGATAAAGCCTGAGCCAGCTAATTTTGGGGAAGGGACTGTGTCACCAGATTTCAGGGAAAGGCCATGCTTTACAGCAGGGCCTAAGATCGCAGAGTGGCTCCTGAGATGGAGGACGTTAAGCTAACATCAGTTAGTGCTTTTTTGCTCCAAGACTGGTGTTCTACCACTTGACCCTCATCTCTACTTCCAGCTTTTTGGTAGGTAATTAAGAGATAAGAGTCTCATGGACTTTCCTGTCCAGACTAGCTTCCAACTATGATTTTAATATCTCATCCCTCTAAGTAACTAGGATTACAAGAGTAAGCCACCAGCACCTGGTATATATATGTTTCTCCTGCTTATTATTTAACATTTCCTTGTTAGATAGTTGTCAAAAACATTTGGAGAGGGGCTGGGAAGGTGGCTCAGTAGTAGAGCGCTTGCCTTGCATGCCTGAGGCCCTGGGTTCGATTCCTCAGCACCACATAAGCAAAAAGAAAAAAGC
>NW_012279278.1:0-1328 GCF_000151885.1 Dipodomys ordii
CATATGAATTTTTTTCCTAAACCATAGTTTATGTATTTCAAGATAAGGTGTCCCCATTCCTCACCCACTATCTGCATATTTCCTTTCTTAAACCTCAGAATTTATCTATTTGTTCTCTTGGAAGTCTTCTGAGAGTTTTATTCGTTGGCTGTTTCAATCCTTTGTCTTTGAGAAATGGCTCTTTCCAGTGAATTTAAAGAGGGATTTTTCCAAAGGAAACACACCACTATGAAGTGATTACTTCGGCGTTTATTCTGGGAAAATTCTCCATGTAAGTGAGCCAGAGAGGATGACATGAGATAATTTTCTCTGAATTCCTCATGAAGAGACTAAGAGATCTGGGAGTGAAAAGGGGTTGGATGCCAAGGTGACCCCTGCCAGAAGGATGGGAGCAGTCAACCACCAAAGCGGGGGCCAAAGAACAATGCTTTGGCCTCCCTGTCCTCTTTGGCACTGACCTCTTCCGCACTGCTTGCCCCGGAACAAGGTTTTGTTTTGTTCTCTGTACAGTTCTCTTTGGACTTACAAATTCTCCTGGATTCACATACAGACACTTCACAGCCCACACGAGTGTAGTCTGTTTCTTTTCTACTTCTTCAAAGTTTATTTTTATTATCTATAAGTAACTGTAGAAAGGGATCACCATTCAACAAATCAGATTATGAACACTATGCATCTTGATCAATGCTGCCTCTTTGATTATTCTCCTTCAACTCTCCAAAGCCAACCCTTCCTTTCAATGTTCTTAATTTCATAGGCTATGCATTAAATATTATGATTCCATTATCCCCTCTTCCTCTCCCCCTTCTCCTGACATTAACCCCCCCAACACACATTGTTCAAGTACCAGTATCCTGGTATTCATTTTGTTGGACTGCAAGTTTGTGTTTCTAAGGAATCACATCCTTTGATTTCTCCCCTGTAAATACTATACTTCTGTTAATACATTTGTGTATATTTGCATACTGTCCCATATTGATAAATTGTTTCTAGCTTCCACTTATGAGAGAAGGCATATGTCATTTATCTCTCAGGGCATGACTTACTTTACTTAACCTAACTTTTTCCAGGTCCATCTATTTCCTTACAAATGATATAATATCATCTTTCCTAATTGCTGAACAAAATGTCATCATGTCTATATCCCACATTTTATGGATCCATGATCCATAAAGAAGAAGAAGAAGAAGAGGAGGAGGAGGAGGAGGAGGAGGAAGAGGAGGAGGAGGAGCAGGAGGAGGAGGAGGAAACAATATCAAAGCCAGGGTACTTCAATAAGCATCATCATGCTAATATTTTACATATGAATTTTTTTCCTAAACCATAGT
>NW_012279279.1:0-1627 GCF_000151885.1 Dipodomys ordii
GCCTGAGGCCCTGGGTTCGATTCCTCAGCACCACATAAGCAAAAAGAAAAAAGCCGGAAGTGGTGCTGTGGCTCAAGTGGTAGAGTGCTAGCCTTGTGCTGAAGAGCTGAGGGACAGCGCCCAGGCCCAGAGTTCAGGCCCCATGACCGGACCCCCCAAAAAAAATGATTTTCTTTCTTCAATATTAACTCGCATTCTTCTGAAAGGAGTAGATTTATAAAGTTTCCCGTTCCCTCTTTGCCAAAACAAATTTCCGAACACAGAGTAGGCTAAAATACAGACATTTATTTCTGTGTTCAAGAAGGCCAAGTTCAAAGTACCAGCAAAGGAGATTTCATTCCAAGGCTGGACAGACAGACAGACAGATGGACAGAAATAGAAATCTCTTTACATGGGATCACTAAATCACTCAGGTAAGGATTCATCCTAATGGCCTCATTTAATCTTATTTAAATTGTTATTTTTATTTATTTGGCCTGTTAAATCTCATTTACCTCTGTAAGGTCTTCTCTCCAAACACAGTCGTATTGGGGCCTGAAGTTTAAACAAAACATTAACTTCAGAGAGATGTAATTTTTAGTTTATAATATTCACTTTTAATTAATATGTTACATAATCAATTACCAGCATCATTTGTTACTTCTAGTGTTTTATTATAAGAATACTCAGATGACAGAAAAATTGAGTTTCCTAATGGACACCTATATACCCACCCCCTGCATTCTGTAATTCACATTTTGCTATACTCACTTTATACTCTCATTTATTCTGCACTCAAATCAATAATCAATCCAGCATCTGTTGTCATTGTTGGGGGAGTTGTTTTTGTTGCCAAGTTGCAGGCACTAGTCATACTTTTATTCATTTATTTATTTTGGATCTCAGTTTGTCTCAAATTTAGCCAATGGCACAAGGCTCCTGTGTGTGTGTGTGTGTGTGTGTGTGTGTGTGTGTGTGTTGGTCATCCAGCTTGAACTTGGGGTCTAGGTGCTGTCTGTGAGTTTGTTTGTTGTTGTTGTTGGTTTGTTCGTTTGTTTTCTCAAGGCTAACACTCTACCACTTGAGCCACAGCTCCATTTTCAGTTTTGTTTTGTTTCGGTGTTTAATTGGAGATAAGTCTCAAGGACTTTTCCTGTCTGGGCTAGGTATGAAACACAATCCTCAGATCTCAGCCTCCTAAGTAGCTAGGATTACAGGTGTAAGCCACCCCACCTTGCTTCTACACCTGTTATTTTGAGATAGGGTCTCCTTATTGTCCAGGCCCATGCCTGGATCTCAATTTTTCTATCTTTTCATTCATGCTTTAGCATGACACTATAGCCAGCTCTTCCACTGAGATGAATTCTGAGAACCTTGTTGCCTGGATGGGCCTGGAAACACTATCTGCCTGATCACGGCCTCCCAAGTAGCTGGGAGTACAGGTGTGAGCTACTTTTCCTGGGCCTTTGAGTCCTTTCAGACTAGGATTGAGTTTACGTATTAGATATAATCACCCCAGAGAATATATGATACAAATGATTAAAATTATAATATGGAAGTTATATTTAGTGTATTAATACTTGTTTTCATTTTTATTACCATATATTAGTTGTACTAGCAAGTTCTACTTCCAGAGACAATAAATAGT
>NW_012279280.1:0-3501 GCF_000151885.1 Dipodomys ordii
AAGGGGAAACAAAGGAGGAGGCTACAATGCTTGATAAGAAATGTACTCATTATCTTGCCCATGTAATTGTAACTCCTCTGTACAGTATTTTCACAATAAAAAAGAAACTAGAGCTTGGAAAAGTGAAAAAGCCTTCCAAGGCCACCAGCAAGAGGGAGAGGTGGAAATCTTGCTCAGATCTGCTTCCAATGGTCTCATAATTTCCAACTAAGCATGGTGCCAATTAGTTTACCTCAAATGAAGGTGACATTATTAGTAGTAGTAGTAGTAA
Organism: Dipodomys ordii; assembly: GCF_000151885.1. Lineage (NCBI taxonomy): Eukaryota > Metazoa > Chordata > Mammalia > Rodentia > Heteromyidae > Dipodomys > Dipodomys ordii. The sequence goes on from NW_012279280.1 coordinate 272, forward strand.
ATGAAGGTGACATTAGTAGTAGTAGTAGTAGTAGTAGTAAATAAGGATAAGCATTGCCTTTGCAGTAATATTCATGTCACACATATTTCATATGTACCTCATTTGACGGAATTGGGTATTTTTATTCCTAATTTAGGGATAAGTAGACTGAGATTGAGTAGTAGTCTAAATTCTTTAAAAATAAAATCAAGAAAACTGAGTGGGTACCTTATGGGGAGAGGATAACTTGTTCACTCTCTAGAGAGCCAGAACTCTGAATTTTGAGATGAACTAGAGAGCTCCTTCAGCTTCAATGTCCACTCTTTTCTGGACTTTGACTCCCGCTGTTTTCTATCTCTGGATTTGCAGGAAGCACCTCTTTGGTGCTAAGGTTGTTCATCTTTCCTGACCTCCACCACTCGCGAATGAGAAGCCGAAGTCCCACAGTTCCTTAGGGCTGACCCGTTCTGGGATCTAACTGAAACATTCTGAATACATACAGCATTACATTTGTCCTTTAGAAAAAAAACTAAAAAAACTAATCCAATTCTTCGGAAAAACAAAATTGGACATACTCATAGGAATATCATGCATAAGACTCCTTAATGATTTTCAAGAGTACTGTATGTGACATTTGGGTTTACGGTCAGAAAGTCTATTTTCTGCACCCAGATAGGTGATTACACACCCTGCAAGACTAACAAGATTTTAAAAGAACAAACTTAGGGCCTTGGAGAGAATCCAAGTGGCTATTACAACATGCACTGTAACACCTATGCCTCATAGGGTATTTCTCAACCCTTCCTCTTCCATTTATGACCAGGAACGGGGTCCGTAAATAATGTCTGCACCCTAATACCATATCAAGTAAGCCAGACCTGTGGGAAATCATTTTAAAGGCTTTATATCAAAATGCTTTCTATCAAGTACATTTCAGAGCTCACACTCACAATCCAAGCCAGTGCTGGGGGGAATTAGACACTCGATGTGAGCTTTACAATGGAAAATGCATCAGCTCAATTTAAAGAGAAACTAATACGTCTTTGGTTTTCTGTGATGTATATAGTGCAAGATTTCCAGGGATGTCAATGAAACTTTCATCATGTGTCAAATTGAGTAACTGGGTACACAAGGCAGTAAGCCTTACTTTACCCATGTACCCCTACCCCAAAATCCTAGGATTTGAGGGACATGTAACTACTTTTCATCTTCGCATGAGATTAAATAATAAGGGACTGGAAGAAAAGCATTGGTAAGAATGCCTCCAAACGAGCACTGAAGATGGGAGATGAGAAAATACCTGCACTTTCCACTTTCAGGGCAAAGGAAGAAGTCATAGGACATTGGGAATCCCACAAAAGGAAGAAAGAAGTTGGGAGGGGCTGTCAGCTAGTTATCTCCCAACATGAATAGAAAGTTAGAGGTGTAAAACTCAGGGCTTTGCCTAATGCAGACACTGGCTCTAATTACAATGGTGTTGAGAGAAAGAGAGAAAAAAGAGAGAGAAAGAAAGAAAGAAAAGAGAGAGAAAGAGAGAGAGGAAGGAAGGAACGAACGAATGAACGAATGAAGGAAGGAAGGAAGGAAGAAGGAAGGAAAGTAGGTAGGAAGAAAGGGAGGGACGGAGGGAGGAAGGAAGGAAGGAAGAGAAAGGGAGAGAAAGAAAAAGAGAGAGAGAGAGAGAGAGAGAGAGAGAAAGGTAGGAGAAAGAAAATTAAACAATTTTCAATTGCCTAAACTAACTCCATTCCAAATAAGTTTTCAGAGTATCTGTAATTATGCCAAGAAGAGGGCTTTTTTATAGCAATATTTTGTTTAATATCCTCTCATTCTCATAACTATTGATGGGGTGGCTATTGTTGTTACCATTTTACAGTAAAGGAAACTGAAACCCAGCTAAGGTCACTCAACTAGTGCGTGCCTGAACAGAGGTCCCAGCCTTGCTTTTTGAGTTCCAGACCTAGCAATTTTAGCACTTCTGAATGCTTCAACTTATACATTCTGGAGCCCAAATTCCAAAGAATCAGTGGAGCTTAAAATACGGCCAGATTTTTTTAAGTGTCTTGGCATTGAGAAATAGCTTTGTCCTAAGAAAATCCTCTCTACACAAAGGAATTCACTGTCTGAATATAGCAGGAATTTCCCAGGATTCTCTGACTCCAGCTAACGTGCCCAAGAACATCTAAGGTCACCACAAGTTTCTACTTTACGGAAAGTAAAGGCTAAAGATTCTGTAGATGGTCAGGAAGGGAGCCAGAACAAAGAAAAGGTTCAGGCTCTAAGTTGGCACAATACTTTTGGTACAAAAGTATTACGATACCTTTGGACAATGAGATATCTTCCACCCACTTCCCCCAAAGACAATAACAAACATCACAGGTGCCCTGTGTCTCTGATCATAGCATTCTACATACACTGTCACTTGAACAAATGCTTTAACAATATCTTTATTTTTAAAGTAAACAAAAATCATATTAATATGTGGTGAAAGTGTTTAACTGGAGGCTCGCATATGGTCCATGCTTATTAAGGAGCTTTGTTAGATGTTAAAAAAATTAACTCAGTTAATGTTTTAATAGCCACAATTGGGAGTCTCTCATCATGTAATACATTACAAATACAAACACATACCACATACAAATCGTATTGTTTATCTCTGGTCACTTGTGCTAGGGGACAACTATTAGGATTTTTGTTTTTGCTTTCAGTACTATACTGGTGTTTGAACTCAGGGCATTGCATTTTGCTAAGCAGGCATTCCACTGCTGAACCATGCATCCAGTACTTGTTGAGACTGGTTATTTTTTTGAAATAGGGTCTCGCTTCCTGCCCAAGTACATGCCTGGACAGTGATCCTCCTGTTTTTGTTTCCCACTATAGCTGCAATAACAAACATGTGCCACTATGCCCAGCTTATTTTCACTGAGTTGGAGTCTCTTTTCAGCCAGGCTGGCCTAGAACCATAATCCTCCCAATCTCAGTTTCTCAAGTAGCTAGGATGACAACCACCATGAAGCACCAGCACCTAGCAAGTTGTCAGTTTTGTCCATTCACAGTGGAAACATGAATGTTTCACAAGTAAAGATGATAATCCTCTAAAACAATAGGTATTGTACTTTAGGAACTGAATTAATATTCACAATAAGAAAAAGCTCAGATGGGCTGGGAAGGTGGCTCAGTGGTAGAGCTCTTGCCTTGCATGCATGAGGCCCTGGGTTCGATTCCTCAGCACCACATAAGCAAAAAGAAAA
>NW_012279281.1:0-2359 GCF_000151885.1 Dipodomys ordii
TAAATGAATTAGAATCCAAAAAAACTATAGAAAGAATCAACAAAACAAAGAGTTGGTTCTTCGAAAAAATTAACAAAATTGACAGACCCTTAGCAAATCTTATCAGAAAAAGAAGAGAACACACCCAAATAAATAAACTCAGAAATGAGAATGGAAGCATCACCACAGAAAAAACCAAGATTCAGAACATTATAAGGGAATACTTCTCAAAATTTTATGCTAATAAATTTGAGAAACTGGCATAAATGGACCTTTTCCTAGCAAATATGGACATACTGAAACTAAACCAAGAGGAGTTAAACCATCTTAACAGGCCCATATCAGGCATTGAAATAGAAACAGCAATAAAAGACCTCCCATCAAAGAAAAGCCCAGGACCAGAAGGTTTTACAGTGGAATTCTACAACACCTTCAAAGCAGAGCTCACACCAATACTCCTTCAACTCTTCAATGAAATTGAACGAGAAAGCTCACTACCAAAATCATTCAATGAAGCCATAATAACCCTCATCCCAAAACCAGGCAGAGACTCATCAAAGAAAGAGAACTATAGACCCACTTTTTTGATGAACATTGTTGCAATACTTCTCAACAAAATTTTGGCCAATCGACTTCAACAATTCATCCAAAAAATCATATACCACGATCAAATAGGATTCATTTCAGGGATGCAAAGCTGGTTCAATATATGCAAATCAATTAATATAATTCATCACATCAACAAGAGCAAGGATAAGCACCATATGGTTATCTCAATAGATGCAAAAAAAGCATTCGACAAGATCCAACACCTCTTTATGATGAAGGTTCTGGAAAAATTAGGAATCTATGGAATTTTCTTCAATACGGTAAAGGCAGTATATGACAAATCTACAGCCAGCATTATACTCAATGGTGAAAAACGAAAGGCATTTCCTCTAATCTCAGGAACCAGACAAGGATGTCCACTCTCCCCACTGCTCTTCAATCTAGTATTAGAATGCCTAGCTACAGCAATAAGACAAGATGCAGACATAAAGGGGATCCAAATAGGGAGAGAAGAAATAAAACTCTCCCTCTTTGCAGATGACATGATCTTGTATTTAATGAATCCCATGGACCCCACTCCCAAAAATTACTGAAGCTGATTCAAAACTTTGGTAAAGTAGCAGGGTATAAAATTAACCCTCAAAAATCAATGGCTTTTCTGTATGCCAACAATGAGAAAGTGTGCTGAAATTAGAAAAGCAACTCCACTCGTAATAGTCCCCACAAAAAAATAAAATACCTAGGAATTAACCTAACTAAAGAAGTGAAGGACCTCTATGAGGAAAACCTTAAAAACCTGGAAAAGGAAATCAAAACAGAACTTTGAAAGTGGAAAAACCACCCATGCTCCTGGATTGGAAATATCAACATCGTGAAAATGGCAATACTTCCCAAGGCTATCTACAAATTCAATATGATACCCATCAATATTTAAACCTCATTCTTCAAGGAAATAGACGAGGCAATCCAAAAATTCATATGGAACAATAGAAGACCCAGAATAGCAAAAGGGATCCTTAACAGAAAGAACAGTGCTAGAGGAATATCAATATCAAATTTCAAACTCTACTACAAAGCCATAGTAATCAAAACAGCTTGGTACTGTCACAAGAACAGATCTCGGGACCAATAGAATAGAATAGAAAACCCAGAAATGAAGCTAAAGACCTGTAGCCATCTAATGTTCAATAAGGGAGCTAAAAAAATACATGGAAGAAAGACAGCCTCTCCATAAACGGTGCTGGCAAAATTGTTTAACTACTTGTAGAAATAAAGCTAGATCCTTATATAACATCCTGCACCAGAATCAACTCCAAATGGATCAAAGACCTCGGAGTCAAACAGACACTGACAACATTACAGGATGGAATAGGAGAAACCCTAGGTCTCCTTGCCACAGGCCAACAATTTTTTTAATAGAGATCCAGAAACACAACAAATCAAAGAAACGTTGGACAAATGGATTGCATGAAATTGCAGAGCTTCTGCATGGCAAAGGACATAGCTAACAAGATCAATAGAAAGCCCACGGATTGGAAGAAGATCTTCACTAGCCATACAGTGGACAAGGGTCTCATATTTAAAGTATACCTCGAACTCAAAAAATTAAATCCCCTGACAACAAATCCTCAAAGAAACAACTGTCCAAACAACTGGTCTAAAGGCTTAAAGAGAAACTTCTCTGAAGAGGAAAGAAGGATGGCCAATAGACACATGAAGAAATGCTCAACCTTCCTAGCCATAAAAGAAATGCAAATCAAAACAACATTGAGATACCACCTCACCCCAGTTAGAATGGCTATAATCAAGAACTCTAATAACAACAGATGCT
>NW_012279282.1:0-1298 GCF_000151885.1 Dipodomys ordii
TATAAGATTATTTCTTTGTTGCTTTGTATGTCCCTCCCCCACAGTATAACCCCTGCTTTCACTGTATTTGATGTTGGTATAATTTGTGGAGGGGAAGGGGAAAAAAACAAATCGAAAAAACAAATCGTTTAAATAGGGATACAGGTGGACCCATTGCAACAATGAGATGTACAAGTCATCATGTTGAAAACGAACTTTAGAACTTTGGTGTGTGCGGGGGGAATTGGGTGGGGTGGGGGAGAATGGGAAGGGATGGGAAGGGGAAACAAAGGAGGAGGCTACAATGCTTCATAAGAAATGTACTCATTATCTTGCCCATGTAATCGTAACCCCTCTGTACAGTATTTTCACAATAAAAAAAGGATCTTCTAAAAAAAGAGAAGAAAAAAAATGAAAAAAAAAAAGAAAATAGTCCTCTACTTTTAAACACATGACTTGGGTTTAGGCTCTAAGATCTCATACAAGTAGCTCTGAATATCCAAGCCACATTTTCCTCATCTCTAATGAAGATAATGATCCCAGGTGTCTTCTAGACTTGTTGTTCACAGGATTTCATGTGTTGATGGTAAGAAAGCACTTAAGAATATTAATGACTGCGATTATAAAATTATGATCAATACTATTAGTGCTTGACATTTGTATGGCAAGTTATATGCAAAATCTGTGCTACATTTCAAAGTAAACCATTTAGCTTGTGAGAACCTGGGAATCAAGCAGTGACTCTGTATGTGTCGTAATAAACAACCAACTTGTGGGTGGGCTTTTTGGTGGTGATAACAAGAATAGTTCAGAAAAGGCAGGGGTTTTTAAATTTATTTTTTATTTTATTTTATTTATTTAGTTAGTTTTTTTTTTGGGGTCCAGTCATGAGGGCTGAACTCATGGCCTAGGCACTGCCCTGAGCCTCTTTGTGCTCAAGGCTAGTGCTCCCCCACTTGAGCCACAGCACCACTTCCAGTTTTTGAATGGTTAATTGGAGATAAGAGTCTCATTCACAGGGACAGGCTGGGATGTAGCTCAGTGGCAAAGCACTTGTCTAGCAAGTGCAATGTCCTGGGTTCGATCCCCAGTACCAAAAAAAGAAAAGACAAAAAAAATACAGTTAAAAAGAGAGTCTCGGGGCTGGGAAGGTGGCTCAGTGGTAGAGCGCTTGCCTTGCATGCATGAGGCCCTGGATTCGATTCCTCAGCACCATATAAGAAAAAAGAAAAAAGCTGGAAGTGGCGCTGTGGCTCAAGTGGTAGAGCGCTAGCCTTGAGCTGAAGAGCTGAGGGACAGTGCCCAGGCCCAGAGTTCAG
>NW_012279283.1:0-4274 GCF_000151885.1 Dipodomys ordii
ATCTGAGGATCGCGGTTCAAAGCCAGCCCGGGCAGGAAAGACCGTGAGACTCCTATCTCCAATAAACCACCAGAAAACCAGAAGTGGCGCTGTAGTTCAAGTGGTAGAGTGCTAGCCTTGAGCTGAAGAGCTGAGAGACAGCGCCCAGGCCCAGAGTTCAAGCCCCACGACCGACCAAAAAAAAAAAAAAAGAAATTGAGGGGATGGGGCTGGGAAGGTGGCTCAGTGGTAGAGAGCTTGCCTGGCATGCATGAGGCCCTGGGTTCGATTCCTCAGCACCACATAAGCAAAAAGAAAAAACCCAGAAGTGGTGCTGTGGCTCAAGAGATAGAGTGCTAGCCTTGAGCTGAAGAGCTGAGGGACAGCACCCAGGCCCAGAGTTCAGGCCCCACGACCAGACCAAAAAAAAAGAAAAAAAAAGAATTTGAGGAGAAAGGAGAAAGATGATGAGGACAAGGAGGAAGAGGAAGAGGAGGAGGACAAAGAGGAAGAGGAGGAGGAGATAAAAAGAGGAGGGAGGAGAAGAAAAGGATGAAGAGAAGGAGGAGGAGAGGAGGAGAAGAAAAAGAAGGAGAAGGAGAAAGAGGATGGGGAGGAGAGGAAATGAAAAGAAAAAAGAAGAAAGGAGAAAGATGATGAGAAGTAGGAGGAGAAAAGAAGATGATGATGAGGAAGATGAGGAGAAAATGGAAGAGGAGGGAGAAAGAAGAAGAGGAGGAGAAAGGAAAAAATGAAAGAAGAAAGGAGAAAGAGGAAGAGGGAGAAGTATCCTAAGCCCAGAATATTTTCCCCCATGGATCCATTTTCCTTTCTTTATTCCTTTGTGTGCCCTTACTTGAAGAAGTTAAGAATCTGGGGAAATGAAAGGTGGTAAACAGACACAATCTCTCTGATAATGGTGAAGGCATATTGACTTTTCTTTACCCTTTCCAGTGTTCTTCAAATATGAAGATATTTGAGGTCTTGTCATCCCAGTTTTCTCAGTAAAAGTAAGTCATTACTGTGATTAAAAAAAAAAGTGAGGATTATTGTTATTTCTTAAATCTCACTAAGGTGCACGTCCTTGCTTCTATTTGCATTTTCCAGTGAATTTTTATAGCAATTCCTCAAAAGAGACATTTGTCAACAAAAGATCAATACAATATAATGCATTTAAGATAGGTTTTTAGTCAAACCAAACAATGTAAGGACTAAAGAAAAATTGCAGAACATTATAAAAATTTGGGACATCAAAGAAGACTCTTTCTCAATTTTCAGAATTTAAGAGGCATCGGACTTGGTACATTTTCCTTGTTCTCAGCCAGATTTATTTCTCTTTTGCATTTATGTGCAATATCAAGTGTTTTAAAAGCCTGTGGATCTGTCATGAATGCCATTAATAACCTGGCTTCCTGTCTTAGCTAAGGTAAGCCACTCACCTAATTTAGGAAATAACTGATTCATGTTTTGAGACAAAGCTCTTTTGTTTAAAGAGCCTTAAGATTAGAATGACTAACAAAAGACATTTGACCCAAATCTCTAAAAGCCCTGGGAATGGATTTTCTCTGTTTAACACATTGGTGCAGTTGAAAGCATTAGAAGAGTAGAGAAATATGCAACCAGGGAAGCCCTTATCTTCCTAGCAGAAGTGCACAACTGATATATTCCTTCCAAAAGCTTTTGTTTATATCCCTCAGAGGAGTAGATGAATTGTAGTTAGGTGTTTGGGTCAGTTTTACTAGGAAGTTGACTCAGGTCACAAATCTTTAGGAAGTGTTGAAAGCTGGATCATTTCGGTCATGTAAATCCTGATGCAACAAACACTACACATTTGCTTACTTTGGACAGCTTGTGGGGGGAAAAAAGATATTTTGAATATCAAAAAGAAGGCAGAATGAAAATAATACCAAGAGCCCAGATCCCTCGTTTCGCTTCTTAAAATTTGTCATCCTGAGCTACATTATATATTTCCTTCTTCCCTTACTCTTCCACTCATCTTTTAGAAGGACTCCAGAAGGAATCCTAAGGTCTGCATTCAAAAGTTCAGGGGTATGATTTACTTGTAAGATAAAGTATACCCTATCTCTAGAGTAAATGCTATCCTTTTTACTGAGAAAGATAAATGAGCATTCACGTGAACAATGTTTAGATACATGGCCCAACTTTGCTGTATTTCTGCCTGATACTTCTGACAATAAATATGTTCTTATTTTGAAAGATTGGTGGGGTTCCATGGGAGAATTAAAAAGAGATTTCCAAAAAACAACCCACTTTTTAACTTTGTCAAAGCCTATAAGATTTCCATGGGTATCTTTCACAACCTTGATTAAACATTTATTTATGCATACTAGCTTATTCACAGGAAATTCTTCAGTGAGTTCTTGGTTTGAAGGAACACCAAGAGCCAGGACAGCAAAGTATGATGAAAAATGAGGAGCTCTGACTTCAGCTCAGAACCTAACACCGTGAGTGAGCCACCTGGCTCACCCCAGCCCTGGACTTTGACAGCAAATATTTGACTGGCTGAACTGGTGAGGACCTGAATAGTAAATATTTTACAAGGGGGAACTGGGAACTCCCCTTTGCTCAGTCCTTCCTTTATGTTAAACATATTAGCTGAGATTAACGGAGCACCACATGATCCTTTAGTGGTCCATGTCAATAACTGGAAAACTGAATCCTGCTTCTGTCGTAAATTGGATATGCATTTCTTTTTAGGGAATCAAGCTCAGATAAATCTAAATATTGGCTAATGAAGCATACAACACTTGAATGAGAAAAATGAGGGAGTCCTAGGTTACATCCTGTGTGGATATATGGATCATTTATTCTCTACTATCAAGGGTATTAATGAACTAATCACATATATATATATATATATATATATATATATAGTTCTTTATTTTTTATCACATTCTACATGTCTTTTTCTTGCAAATTAATGTGATACATCCTGGGCCACCAATTCTCTGCCCACTCAGATTTTAGAATACGTGATAAAACTTTGCTCTGAGAAACAATACCTGGTTTCCATTGTGCATCAGATTATGTTATATACCAAATAAATAAATAAATGATCAAAATAAATAGAGAGCATGTTTGGGTAGTACTTTAGTTTGTTCCTAGGGTATCAAGCTGAAGAATCCTTCCTCTCCTGCAGACCACTCTGAGCTCAGTCCATTTCATTGTGTGCAGTGGCTTTTTCTTAAGAATTGTTGCTGCTGCTGTTTTCTGTGGGAGAGGCCTCTGGGTGTTCCTTTCTTCTTCCTTTGGTATCACACTAATGCATTTTATATGTCCTTTAATCTCAGTTCCTGTTTTGTCAATATTTGAGCTTATCTTAAAATGAAGAACTCCAAAGGAAACTCAAAGAAAGTAAATTCTCACGCCGGAAGGCAAATAGTTATTTCACTCAAAATTTACAATCACAAAGTACTTCTTGGACAAGTTCTTGGTCCAACAGCAAAAGGGGGTATGTATATATATATATATATATCCCAACTTCCTCCTGTATCATGAACACTTAAACAAAAATCTCAAGGTCTCTATCTTATGGAGTTAGCATTCCACAACTGTACTGTTCTGCTCACCTAGATTCTATATCCTGTAAACTCTAAGACTACTGGTCCCTGAATACACCTCTGCCCTGGGAAAGCCATCCTTGAACATGAGGGAGAGATGTGATGACTTAATAGATCCACCTCAGTTCATCATTGGATTTATTATTAATAAAAATCACATGAGGGGCTGGAATGTGGCTTAGTGGTAGAGTGCTTGTCTAGCATGCATAAGCCCTGGGTTTGATTCCTCAGTACACATAAACAAAAACAGCTGGAAATGACACTGTGGCTCAAGTGGTAGAGTGCTAGCCTTGAACAAAAGAAGCTCAAGGGTCAGTGCCCAGGCCGTGATTTCAAGCTCCAGTACTGGCAAAAAAAAGAAAAGAAAAAGAAAAAAAATAACATGAGTGCAGCACTCAGCACCTTGTCCACAGATCATGCAGTTAAGACTACCTTTTAGATTTGCACCCTGTTAGGGAGACAGGAGTAGAGATTCACATTCTCTCCGTGACTGTAAAATACAACCAGGGATGACAGAAAATGCTTCTGCTGCTCATTCTAGTAACTATTATCTTTATTCTTTTCTATATGCTTCCACCTTCATAAATTCTACAGATCGTGTTTTTAAAAAAAGTGAACCCAACCTTAACCAAAACATTGTATAAAGTCATGCTTTTCTGTTTCCTGAGCTGTGACTTCTTAAGTAACAGAAGGGTGGCCAAGGATAGCTGGCGG
>NW_012279284.1:0-3382 GCF_000151885.1 Dipodomys ordii
CTCCTCCTCCTCCTCCTCCTCCTCCTCCTCCTCCTCCTTCTTTGTCAGTAGTGGGGCTTGAACTCTGGGCCTGGGCACTATCCCTCAGCTCTTCAGCTCAAGGCTAGGGCTCTACCACTTGAGCCACAGGACCACGTCCAGTTTTCTGAGTGGTTTATTGGAGATGAGTTTCACAGCCTTTCCTGCCCTGGCTAGCTTTGAACTGCAATCTTCAGATCTCAGCCTCCTGAGTAGCTAGGATTACAGGCTTGAGCCACCAGCATCCGGAGCTTTCTTTAAAAAAAAAAACAAAACACAAAAAACCCCTCAATTTTTAGATACATTTTACAATAAAACTTATTATGCACATGTGTATGTAAGTATCTTCAGAAAAATGTATTGTGCATATGTATATATGTATGTAACTCTAGCTAAAGCCAAAGGGGGAAAAGTTATTTTAAAATAAAATGGCAATGAGATCTTGAAATTTGGTTATTTGCGATGTGTATTGGTCTTAACAAATGCGTTTAATTATTGCTGCATAAAAAAGTTTAAGATTGCTTTTCTTCCTGGATAGAATATTTTTTAAAAAATTAAAGTTATTTCAAAACATGAAGGGACCATCAGGAGGTAAGAAAGAGATGGGAAGTGATAGAGCCATATATTTGGAGTAAATAATGACCTCTTGGTCATTATTTGGGAAGGTGGCTCAGTGGGAGAGCCCTTGCCTTGCATGCTTGAGGCCCTGGGTTCCGTTCCTCAGCACCACATCAGTAGAAAAAACTGGAAGTGGCACTGTGGCTCAAGTGGTAGAGCTCTAGCCTTGATCTGAAGAGCTGAGGGACAGTGCCCAGGGCCCAGGGTTCAGGCCCCACAACTGGCCAAAAAAATAATAAAATAAAATAAAAAAATAAAAAAAGACATCCTGGGGAAAGGCAGGGAGAAAAATGGGGAAAACAAGAAGGATGATCTAATACCTCATATAACTGCTTAAACTCAGCCAAATTCTTAATGGGAGGACAATTGTCAAAACTTGTCCAGCATAACTGCTTGAACCTCATCGAATTCCAGACCAAGGTTAGACAGGATCTATGAGAAATCTCCTTTGGCACAGGTGATACAATTTATGAGCAGTTCTTCCCAAATGATTGACTAGATGGGAACCACCTGACCCTTGTTGAGTCAGACTGACTACTTGATAATTTATTATAAACATCAGAGGCTTTTTGATTAATCTAGAGAAACCATCAAGAGAATAATGTTTGAACAACTAGATGCCACTAGCAGAATGGTATTGAAAGACTAGCTAGAGATAGACTAATTAAAAAGACAAGGCACTCCTCTCCCACAGTATAATCCCTGTTTTCACTGTATTTGATGTTGGTTTAATTTGTAGAGGGGAAGGGAAAAACAAATTGTTTCAATAGGGATACAGGTGGACCCATTGCAACAATGAGATGTACAAGATGTTATGTCGAAAAACGAACTTTACAACTTTGGTGAGGGGATGGGGGAGATGGGAGGGCAGGGAAAAAAGGAGGAGGCAACAATGCTTGATAAGAAATGCACTCATTACCTTGCTCATGTAATTGTAGCCCCTCTGTACGGTATTTTCACAATAAAAAAAACTTATTTAAAAAAAAAAGACAAGGTAGTTAAAGGAATTATTACAAGAACAAATTGTACTAGTGCAAAAAGATGCCAGTCTGGTTTTGCTTATTTTAATGTCCTACCCTTAATCCATTAATATGAGACTGGACAAAAAACTAGGGTACATATGTAGACACTAGGAAATAATAAATGATTCCATATTAATTGATCAGAAAATATATACAAAAGGTTCTAGTAATGAAAAAGAAAGCAGCCGGGCGCTGGTGGCTCACGCCTGTAATCCTAGCTACTCAGGAGGCTGAGATCTGAGGATCGCGGTTCAAAGCCAGCCCGGGCAGGAGAGACCGTGAGACTCCTATCTCCAATAAACCACCAGAAAACCGGAAGTGGCGCTGTAGCTCAAGTGGTAGAGTGCTCACCTTGAGCTGAAGAGCTGAGGGAAGCGCCCAGGCCCAGAGTTCAAGCCCCACGACCGACAAAAAAAAAAAAAAAGAAAAAGAAAAAGAAAGCAGGAATAGAATAATTCCACTTATTTCAAATTGAGTACTAAAAACAGTAATCTGGAAGAACGGTATCCAAAAATACAAACAAAATAATTTTACAAATAAAATCACTAGCAGCAGTTAATGTTGGGTGTCAGTGTTGGTATCTTGGGTGCTTTTTCTTATTTGGCTTTGTCTGTACTGTCTTAACTTTAAAATTCAGTGCCTATAACCTGACAACTAGGTACAGCTACAACAATTTTTAGCAAATAATAAAGACATTAACTAGTCTAAGTGAAGACTAGGAACAGAAAATCTTGACAGTCAAGGTAAAATTGAAAGTCATGAATTTATTATGTTATTTATGTTATGGACAATATATTCTCTAGTAGAGCTATATATGCTATATTCTAAAGGAGCTTCTAATTTATTTATTTAGTTTTTATTTTATTTTATTTTATTTGTTGCTTGTGGGGCTTGAACTCTGGGCCTGGGCGCTGTCCCTAAGCATTTCAGCTCAAGGCAAGCACTCTACCACTTGAGCCACAGTACTACTTCTAGCTTTTTCTGTGTATGTGGTGCTGAGCTCAGGGCCTCACGCATACAAAGGTGGGCACTCTATCACTGAGCCACCTTCCCAGTCCTAATGGCTCTTTTAAAAAATGAATAGCTGGGCTGGAAGGTGGCTCAGTGGTAGAGTGCTCACCTTGCATGTATGAAGCCCTGGGTTCAATTCCTCAGTGGCCCATACACAAAAAAAAGCCAGAAGTGGCACTGTGGCTCAAGTGGTAGAGAACTAGCATTGAGGACAAACAAACAATCAGAATAGTGTTGTCCAATTGAAATATAATGCAAGCTATGCATGTAATTTATCTACAAGCACCTTTGAAGGTTTAAAGAAGCTTGAAATTCATTGTGACACTAGCATTTTTTAGCCCAGCTTTTTTACTCCAACCTGTAATTAACGTAAAAATGTCAGTGTTTATATATAATATGGTTGAGCATGCACACACACACACACACACTCACACATACACCCCACAGAACTCCATGTCCCTTCTAGTCTTTGCTGCATCTCTCTCCATAGTCTACTGGTGCTGCAGGGGAGCATAAATCAAGATCAGTATAGACATCAAAGGTTCTTCTCCTTCTCATCCTCAAAAAGATATGGATGTTTCCTTCTCTACTCAAACAGTCTTGGTAAAAAGAGGAGAGAAGAGACCTTATTTTCAGTAAGTAATATCTGTAATAAAGGGTTAAAATTACAAATTAAGAGGTTTCCATTTAGATGAGATAGTTTTTTTTTTTTT
>NW_012279285.1:0-1662 GCF_000151885.1 Dipodomys ordii
TGTTCAAAATATCCAGGTGGGACCTCAATGATATATATAGCAGCACAGAACTGTAATCTCAGTTACTCAGGAGAATCAGAGTTCAGTATTAGACCCTTTCTGAGAGAAATAAAAAAAAAACAACGAGACAAAAAAGACAAGACCAGAGGAGTGAAGGCCTAGCAAAGAAAAGACGAAACTCAATCAAAACAACAAAAAAAAAAACAAAAAAAAAAAAAAAAAAAACAACCAAAAAAAAACCCAAAAAAGAACCTTTGAATTTTTCCCTTTTTTAAGTTAAAAGAATTTTTAAAAATTTTATTGTAAAGTTGATATACAGTTACATAAGTAATGAGTACATTTCTTGTCAAACATTGTTACCCCTCCCTCCTTTTTCTCCACTTTCCCTCCCCTGAGACTGCCTTCCCCTCACCAAGTTGTAAAGTTCATTTCCAACATAGTGTCTTGTGAATATTGCTGTTGCATTGGTTCACCCTTTGTCCCTTGTCTTACCATTTTGTTATTCCCCTTACCTTCCCCAAATCAGACACACATAAATACAAGACACAGGAAACTAAAATCAAAAGCAGTGAGAACAGGGGATAAACCAAAGGGGGGAAAATGAATGAAAAAAGAAATAACTTCATACAGTACATTAAAAAATCTCTTGTTTCCATTTCTTGGAATTCATTTCAATTAGCATCATTTTATGTGGTCATATGTACATAACTATTGAGCTATTGTGATCCTTTACTAGGACTATCCTAGACATATACTAATTATTACAAATGAGAAAACATTTAGCCTATGTTTCTTTGGGTCTGGATTATTTCACTTAACATGATTTTTCCAAGTCTTTCCATTTCCTTACAAATGAGGTGATGTCATTCTTTTTGATAGAAGCATAGAGTTCCAATTGCGGATATATACCACATTTTCTTGATCCATTCATTTACTGAGGGACATCTGGATTGGTTCCATCTCTTAGCTATGGTAAATAATGCTGCAATGAACATAGTTATGCTGGTAGCTTTAGTGTGGCCTTATTTGTGATCATTTAGGTAAATGCCTAGCAATGGGATAGCTGGATCATAGAGGAGCTCTATGTTTAGTCTTTTGAGGAACCTCCGTACTGCTTTTCAAGTGTGGTTGAACCAGTTTACATGCCTACCAACAGTGTAATAACATTCCCTTTTTGTCACATTCCTGCCAGCCTCTGTTATTGTTTGTTTTCTTGATAATAGCCATTCTAACTGGGATGAGGTGGAATCTCAATGTAGTTTTGATTTGAATTTCTTTTACAGCTAGAAATGTTGAACACTTCTTTATGTGTCTATTGGGTATTCTTACTTCCTCTCCAAGGAAGTCTCTTTTTAATTCTTTAGCTCACTTATTAATGGGGTTGTTATTTCTTTGAGGATTTGTTATTGGGGTGGCAGGCAATTTTTTGATCTCTAGGTATATTTTTTATATGAAGCCCTCCAAAATAGTTGACCCAATCACCAATTTCCAGCCTCTGACCATTTAATTCATCCTTACTTCTACTGTTACCACAACCTAGTACATTAGCAAGATTCAGAGATTATGTTTTTGAAATCTTAAGTACTCTTAGTGCACATACATATGCACCAAAAAATAGACAAAAACAACAGTCAAATTAAAAGGTTGACTAATCTACAGCTT
>NW_012279286.1:0-2654 GCF_000151885.1 Dipodomys ordii
AAATGTACTCATGACCTTGCTCATGTAACTGTAACCCCTCCTCTGTACAGTATTCTCACAATAAAAAACTTATTTAAAAATAAAAAAAGGTACTCAAAGGAGACTCTAGTGAGCTACTTGAAGAAGTGAGTTTGGAACCCATGAGGGAGATCAAGGTCAGAGATGTAGATTTTGGAATCATGGTGAAGGAATAAACAGCTGGATTCAGGAAAGGCAAGAGAGAATTAACATGGAATCCATGGGAATGAGTGCAAGGCTAGGCAAAGAAAAAGACATGTAAGTGGAATTCAGAGGGTGAAATCAGAGACTCTGAAGAGGAATTGAGAGCTGCCTATGTCATAGAACGCACAGGAGAAGAGATTTTAATGAAGGTCAAGGAGTCAACAGTGTCCAATGCCAGTAATCTAAGTCTTTTCCTACCATTCATTTGCAAATATTATTCTTGCTAATTATGTGATACTTGGCTTCCTGCTTTAACAACAATGACACGAGGAAATACAAGGTGATTCTTTGTGTGACTAGAACTGCAGGATTTCTCACAATATATTTATTGCTTATTTTTTAGAGTAGTTTTATATTCTTTCAGTTTTTTTCCTATAAAAGAGTTAAAAATGTGTTACCCCAAAATGTGCCACTTTAGTACATTGACATTTTTAAATCAAATGTACTCCATGAACATCAATTTTAAGATTTGTCTGACCTCCTTTCTGTTCATTAAAAGCAGAAATCCAAATTCTTTTCTGCTCCTGAAGGAAAGTAACCATTCTCACCACCAAGGACTAGAAGCTGAAGTAAAGGGAAATCTGTGCAAACATGACTGGTTAGATTAACTCTTACTTTTCTTGGCCTCACTCTACAGAATGGAAACCTCTCTTCTCCCACCTATCCCAGACCATCCTTTGTCTTTGACTTGTCACATTGTCACAATTTACTATTTTTACCATTTTGGGGGGGGTGGGGTGGGAGGAGTTGTGTAATTCAGTATGTAAGTGTTGATTGTAACCTTGTCTTTGGTTCTTTACTTTCAAAATATGAAGGCTCCTGTGCCACATACATTCTTGTGTTGAATAAGTTTTTATGCATTCATCCTATTAACCTGTCTCATGCCAATTTAATTTTATGCTCATTCCACTTTCAACTCTCAAAAAATAGCGCAGAAACAAAAAACTAGTTTTTCTTTCAAATTAATGGTTTAAAATTATAAGCTAGGTGGCAAATGGCTCTTGCCTCTAAGCTTAGCTATTCAGGAGGCTGAGAGGTGGAGATGAGGCTGTGGTTCAAAGCCAGCCAAGTCAGAAAAGCCTACCAGACTCTATCTACCAAAAGAAACAGCCAAAAAAATAAAGGAGTTAAGGTGTGGCCCAAGTAGTAGAATGCCAACTGTGAGCAAGCAAGCTTGAAGTCCTGAGCTCAAACCCCTATACATCACTGAAATAAAAAATAAAAGATATATGTATCTACCAGTGTTTCCATTTTAACATATTGGACTAAGTCTAGGGGATAAAACAAACAGAAAAAATGGAATTTTTAAAAATTAAGCAATTTCTGCCAAGTGATGATGAAAAGCAACCAAATTTTCCCTGTGCTGTTAAAGAAGTGTTGAATATAAATATTAATGAACAGCTGTGAATAACATTTTTGAATAAATTATATTGCAAGAAATGTATTAATTTATAGAGTGAAGCCCTTACATTAAAAAAGCAATCACAGCCTGCTGCTGGTGCTCTGTGTCTGGGTTGGACTTGTGGCTCAAGTGGTAGAGCAGCAGCCCAGTGAGCAATGAAGCTGAGAGTGGGTGAAGTCCTGAGTGTGAAGGAGAAGGGTTTTTCATGCAGCTGTTTATTCAAACATTAAGTAGGTAAGAACAATAGGAAGAAATAATATGTCATATTCTTATCCTTTGTTTTAAAATGTATGTTATTAGTTTGATTAAAACCCATTGTACATCAGTCTAATTAAAATCTCCTTCCTTTCTCCCAGAGTAACCAGTATATGAATTTATTGTTTATCAATTCATTTATTTCTCTATACTGTGGCAAAGTAGATTTTAATAGATTCTCTTTTTAATATGAAAGTAATACTTTCCTATGTCTGGTTTTGAGATTTTTTTTTAATTAAGAGCTTTTCCAGTCTCCATTTACCATGTGTTCTACAAAGTGCTTCATAAAACTTTGTTTAACTATAATATTTATCATTTATTTCTTTGCTTTTTTATTGGCATATATTAAATTATGTATCATAAGTGGTTTCTTTTTAGCTTGAAAAGCTGTTATTCAATTAATGTTTTTACATTAGTATTGCTTGGTAGACTATAACTTTTATTTTTATTTAATTTTTTTAAAAGCTAGACTATAAGTTTTAAATCACAAACTTCAGGTGATCCCTACAAATCGTCTTTTTTTCCCCTCTCTCTCTCTTTTTCTTTTTCTTTTTTTTTTTTAACAGTTCTGGGGCTTGAACTCAGAGCCTGAGCACTGTCCCCAAGCTTCTTTTTTTGCTCAAATCTAGCACTCTACCACTTGAGCCATAGCACCACTTCAGGCTTTTTCTCTTTTTTTTTTTTTTTTGTCGGTCGTGGGGCTTGAACTCTGGGCCTGGGCGCTGTCCCTCAGCTCTTCAGCTCAAGGCGAGCGCTCTACCACTTGAGCTACAGC
>NW_012279287.1:0-3499 GCF_000151885.1 Dipodomys ordii
TATATATATATATATATACTATATATGCATTGTGTATATGTGTATAAAAGAGAGGGGGGAGGGGCTTGAATTCAAGGCCAAGGCACTATCCCTGAGCTTATTCACTCTAGGCTGGTGCTCTATCACTTCAGCTACAGCTCCACTACTGGAATTTTTTGGTGCTTAATTAAAGATAAGAGTCTTACAAACTTTCCTGCCTGGGCTGCCTTCAAACTGAGATCCTCAGATCTCAGCCTCCTGAGTAGCTAAGATTACAGATGTGAGCCACCAGTGCCCAGCTGGGATTTATATTTTTATAGTACTCTGAAGGTTTTGACGATCAGTCAAGTTTGGAACACATTGCTCATTGTACAATCAATTTTTCTTCTCTCTCAGTCTCTCTTTGTCTCTGTCTGTCTATCTGTCTGTCTGTCTGTCTCTCTCTCTCTCTCTCTCTCTCTCTATCTATCTATCTATCTCATTCTCTGTCTGTCTGTCTTTCTTCTCACTAAATCTCTCTCTGCCTACTGGAGTATGGATATGAAAAAAGCTTGGGCACCCATAAGCAGCATGATCTTTGCCAAGCCTCTTCCCCTTCATAGGCCTTGTTCTTGTCTGGAAAATAGAATCGGCCTACTAGATCATGTGATAATTTGGTCCACTGTTTGCATTTGTTGGAGTAGGGTGCATGATTAATGTTATGCCTTCTACAAATTTTTTAAGGCTTTTTTCAGTCCATCATTTTTAATTTCCAGGGCATTCACTAGGGAAAGAAAGAACTAAAGTGCTGATAGAGAATGCCTGGGAAAAAAGCCACAAGCATAAACTCTGACACTGAAAACTTCCAGAATGTTAACTTCCTTCGCCCAACTGCGGCAGGCCAACCATGTTCTCACGCTTTTCAGGCCTCAATGTCTGCCAATGGGTCACCTTTGAGTAACACACACCTGTAATGACTAGGCAGCTCCAAAGCCTGGACTCATCCTCATACTGTGGTCCCCTATATGTGACATCTTCTACTTCTGCCCCCTCCCCAATTTCTACACCTCACCTAGGCTTTTTATTCCCTACCGGGAGTTTCCCCTCCCTTCCTCCTGCCTACCACCCTCCCCCATCTCCTAGGGGCATCTCTCTTCTACTACCCACTCCAACCATGACGTCTTCTCCAGCAGAACCTGTCTGTGCCCTCCACAAGAACTTAACATCCTTTTCCCCTCCGGGGATCTCTCTCACATGGCTGCAGGGCCTTCCCAGTCCTTTCCTGCGCTGCCCTTCACAAAGACTCCTGGACCGGGTGGTTCGGCGCTATGCTGAGGTAGCAGATGCTGGCAGCATTTTCATGGACCACTTCACTGACCGTGATAAGCTACGCCTTCTCTACACACTGGCTGTCAATGCGCATCCCATCTTCCTACAGGTATTTGGTGACTCACAAGTCCTCCATGTTGGGGGCTACCTTGGACTCCCAGGTGTCCACCCTGGGCTGAGCTCTCTCCCCCTTTACTGCTTGCATGCCTGATAGTCACAAACCCCATGCTAGTACCTTTGTGGGTGTTCAGGAACTGTGTGATGGCTTTTGCCATGTGAAAGGGCTTTGAGTGCTGTCATGGAAAGAGATTTGGAGTAGGAGGGGACAGCAGATGCCCACCCTGACTGAGGCAGCCCCAAAGGGCTTTGTGAAGGACAGCAATATTTTTTTCCTTGTGTGATTTCTTTTTTGTAAAATATTTTAATGGGCTGGGCATGTGGCTTAGTGGTAGAGTGCTTGCCTAGCATGCAGGAAACCCTGGTTTCAATTCCTCAGTACCACATAAATAGAAAAGGCTGGAGGTGGCACTGGGGTTCAATAGGTAGAGCACTAACCTTGAGCAAAAGAAGCTCTGGGACAGTGTCCAGGCCCTGAGTTCAAGCCCCAGGACTGGCAAAAAAAGTTGTTATTATAAAGGTGATGTACAGAGGGGTTACAGTTACATGTCAAGCAATGAGTACAATTCTTTTTAGACAATATCACCCCTTCCCAGTATTTCCTTCCTGTCTCCTCTCACAAGTTGTAGAGTTCATTTTCAACATAGTGTCTAGTGAATATTACTGCTATATTTGTTCATTCTTTGTAAGGAGGACAACTTTGATCTATATTTCAAGAAAATCAGTAGGATTGATTGAGTGGTTGATTAGTTGATTGAGTTCTGGTCCTGGGCCTTGAATTCCAGACCTGGACACTGTCCCTTAGCTTTTTTTTTCTTCAAGGCTGGTATTCTACCACTTAAGCCACATCTCTACTTCCAGCTATTTGGTTGCTAATGGCAGATAAGAGTCTCACAGACTTTCCTGCCTAGACTGGCTCAGATTTCAGCTTCCTTAGTAACTGATATTATAGGCATGAGCCACCAGCACTTGACTTGAACTGTTGTTTTTTTAAAAAAAAAAACATTTTCTTTTCAATAACTCTTAAGTGGAGCCTATATTATTTTCCTCCAGAATCTTTAAGCAGTGATATGTGTGAAATCTCAAAGACCAGTCATCATTTTGCAATGATACAACTCTCCAGCATATTCTCTGGAATCCTGAGTACTGCTGAAATCATGGCAGACCCATCAGCATTCTCATACCTCATTTGGAAACACTGTTGCAATACACTCCACTGCACAGAAATGAGAGCAGCATCCTTCCAAAATCTTTCCATGTGCAATAGAATTTTTTAATGGGGGAAGGGCAAGAGTATTGCTAGATTCAAGAGGCATAAAAAAGATGGAAAGACACTTTGCTGATGGGTTTGGAAACCAGGTGCCGTTGTAAGGTTGATGGGTTTTTTTTTTCTGGGAGTTCTCAGTGAGAAGTAGAGAGCTGTCTCTGAGATTTTTCTCTGTCTTTCTCTAATGTCTGTTCCTCTGGCTTGACAGATCTTCCCCGGGGCGGAGGGATGGCCACTGCCCAAGTATCTGGGTTCCTGTGGCAGATTCTTTGTCAGCACCAGTACCAGACCCCTACAGGAATTCTACGGTGCACCCCCAGATGAGGCAGCTGACCTCGCCTACCAGCTCCTTGGTGTTCTGGAGTCTCTGAGAAGCAATGACTTGAATTATTTCTTCTACTTTACCCATGTTGATGCAGCCATGTTTGGCATCTTCAGCAATGGGCATCTGTTCATCCGGGATGCTAGTGCACTGGGCGTCATCGACAAGCAGGAAGGTACTCAGCATGGGCCTGGCTAAGCAGCTGTCAGTAGGGAGAAGTCAGGGTGACAGGAACTAAGAAGGGATGACCCAAAGTCACCCTGTTGGACCTTTCCAATCTCTGTGTGCCACTGTGAGAACAATTTGAGATGTGAAAAATGTCCCTCACCTACATTTCAATGTCTGCTCCAGACCCCATTTCCAAAGAGGAAGTAGATTTGACTTGGTCTACAAGGACAATGTCCACGGTAGCACAGTCCAAAGTGTACCCTAATTGAATCTGTGGGACTTCAACGCATTCTCTCTCTCTCTCTCTCTCTCTCTCTCTCTCTCTCTCTCTCTCTCTC
>NW_012279288.1:0-2548 GCF_000151885.1 Dipodomys ordii
CCTTGAGCTGAAGAGCTGAGGGACAGTGCCCAGGCCCAGAGTTCAGGCACCACGACTGACACAGAGAGAGAGACAGACAGAGACAGAGACAGACAGAGACAGACAGTCAGTCAGACAGACAGACAGACAGAGAGAGAGAGAGAGAGGAGTCCAAAATTATTCTGCCATGTGGGACAACATGGACAACATGGATGAAACTTGGGGACAGGAATATATTGGCAAGAAGCAAGTTGCACACAGAGACAAACACTGTATGATTCTACTTACTGAGGACTTTGTAATCTACACTAATCATTTCCTCTCAGGCAAAACAGAGTTCAAATCTCTGCTCTAAAACTACAGACTTTATTTACACTTGAAACCTACTTTCTAGAAACAAAGGTCACTCAAAGAACTTTTCCTCACAGTGGTACTTTTTCTTTTCATCCCTTAACTCATTCAGATTGGGCCAATCAGTCACCTAGTGAGTTAACTCTAGCTCACATCATTCCCTAAAGCTGGGTTTTATGTTGACATCAGTAATTCCGGCAATGAACTCCAAGGATTAAAACATTACCACTTAGCTTCCTGCTGTGTGCTGAGAACCACTCTATAAGCGAAAGAGAATAAAAGCTCAAACCTCTGAATCCCAGATACCCCGTGTTACCCAGTGTGAGGTCTTTGTGCTGGAGGAGTCCTGACTTGGCTGAGTGCTAGAAGCTCAGGAACCTTCAGAGGGTGGACCCAGAGGCCCGGGCAGCTCAGCCTGATCAAAGTCCAGAGGGTTCTGGGTTTTGACCACCTCCTTTTCTACCCAAAGCTGGGCACCACCATGGGGTCTGTTGCTGGTGGGATTAGAAACAATGTTCTCTTCTCCATAGGCTTTAGAGTTGGGGTTGCCTGCAACACCGTCTCAAATTGCATTATGCCTTGAGGTAGTACATTGTTTCTGCCTCTCACAACCACCATAAGATTTGCCAAGGCTGCTTTCTTGAATTCAGTGCTGCTTTGGGCCTGATGGGCATAGGCTGCCTGGGATGCAAGTCTTTGGCACCTGAGAACCTAGAAATGCCTGCTGAACCTCTTTATCATGGTGTGGTAACACATAGTTAAAACTGCTTTTGATGAAAGGTACTGATTTTTTTTTTGTAGATCAATGAATTAACTACAAACAGGGGGAAAGCTTACATCCCTGTTTCCATTCCTGTCTTTGCTCTAGGCCATCCTCTTTGGAGTCAATTTGTGATTTTTGGGGGGGTTCTAGGAAAGCCAGGCTGGATGGATAACATCCTGATAACAAGAGACTGAATCTACCCCTAAGGAAAGACAGCACCTACAGGGCTGAGACTTCCCTCCAAAATGAGGGAAATAATCTATGACAATGAGGCCGCATTCTGGAGTGGGAGTAATCATCTTACAGTAGCAAGTTGCTCTCCTCAAATTAATAGTAATGACAACCTCTCCAGAACCCTCTAAGGAAAAGGAGTGAAATGGCCAACCTGAAACCCACCAGACCAACTCCTAAAACAAGGAGTTACTAAATCACCTGTCACCATTTCTGATCACCAGAACACAACAAACCTATGAGTAGAATTGTTTAATAATTATGCATCCTTTTCTCCACCGGCCTTAATTCTTTGTCTCCTTAAATCAGAAGATCATGTATCCCAAAGATGGCTGAAGTTAGGTTAGAGTGCTTTCTCTGTCTCCCCCTATAGATCTCTCTCTCATGTTGTCTTTTCTTTGCCCTTCATGATACTGTTTTTATCAGGTATACAGGGATGAGTGTCCAGCTCTGATTTGAGGAATCTCAAGACTTAGGTGTATAGCCTAAAAATATGATCTCAGTGTTAGAGTAGCCCTCTGCCTTTGCTCAAATGAAACTGGAGAACTTTAATCTTTGGAGTGTTCTATGAAACGTTTTACCTTCCCAATAAAATGCTCACAACTGCAGACTAAAAAATAAGAAATACAAAAGCTTCCTAATCATCCTGTCAAGCGTAGAGTCTCTTTTCCTTTCATAACACACTCCTCACCACAAGAATTAATACCATTAATTCATGTTTTCACTTGTGTATTTTAGACAGGGATTACTGAGGGGGAAAGGAAAGAAATAGTGAAGGCTCTCTCTTAAATCTGAGGCTTCAGTTGACACCTGAGATAGAAACAGGGAAAGGGTGGGAATTAGGAGTCCTGTTTCCAAGAAGTTTATGATGGAGATTCCTATTCTTAATCAAATGGGAAGCTGGAAATAAAAGCCTGGAACTCAAGCAGCAATCTCGAATAGAGATTTCAACTTGGGTGTCATTGAATACAGGTAATACGTAAAGCCACATGGCTAAACGGTGGTACCCAGAGGAAGAACAAAATATCATTAGAAAAGAGAAAGTAGCCTGGCTATATTGCTCATGTCTATAATCCTAGCTACTCAGGAGGCTGAGATCTGAGGATTGAGGTTCTAAGCAAGCCTGGACAGGAAATCAGTGAGACTCTTATCTCCAATAAACCACCAGAAAACTGGAAGTGGCGCTGTGGCTCAAGTATAGAGCACTAGCCTTGAGCTGAAGAG
>NW_012279289.1:0-1230 GCF_000151885.1 Dipodomys ordii
CACACACACACACACACACACATTCTTGATAATCATAAAAATTTAACTGGAGGAAAACAAATGATACTTTGTTAAAACTAACCAGACAATATGATTGTCTAAACCTTTAAAAATCACGATCTCCAGAGCAAGGGAAGCGGTGTCATTATCCAAAAAGAAATGTACTCTTTACCTGACTTATGTAACTGTAACTTTCTGTACATCCCCTTTACAGTAACAATAAATTTCTTTAAATCATGATCTCACCATAATGAAATGACTTCGAATAGGAGTTATGATGGTAGTATAGCCTGTCTTAAGATTTGAGAACTCTTATTAAAATTCCTAAGTACAGGGGCTGGGAAGGTAGCTCAGTGGTAGAGTGCTTGCCTTGCATGCATGAGGTCCTGGGTTCGATTCTTCAGCAGAAAAAGCTGAAAGTGGCGCTGTGGCTCAAGTGGTAGAGCGCTAGCTTTGAGCTGAAGAGCTGAGGGACAGTGCCCAGGCCCAGAGTTCAGGCCCCACGACCAGCAAAAAAAAAAAGAAATGTACTCATTACCCGAATTGTGAAATGATAACCCCTCTGTACAACACCTTAATAATAATAAAATTATATATTAAAAAAATCCTAAGTACAAAGTGAATTTGTAGATCAAATTATCAAAGAGAGGCAGGTTCTTTTAAGGCAAGTGAGAATAGTTTGGAAAGGGGCAAAAAAATTATGCCCATAACCAATGTCTGAGCTAGAATCATAGCTTAATTAACAACTGTCCAGAGTCCTGCAAAACATGAAAACATTATTCTTTTTATAATAAGAATATCTGCAGTGTGAAGAAAGAATGAGGGTTAAAGAAGTAGCTACAAGTTAGTTACCTTTTTTCTAGCAGGTTTGTATAGTCAAGAAAGACAATTATTACTAAAAAGTCCTTTGTGACATTTTGGATAAAATCATGTAGCTTTCCCAGGCACTGGTGGCTCATACGTATAATCCTAGCTACTCAGGAGGCTCAGATCTGAAGATTTCAGCTCTAAGCCATCATAGGCAGGAAAGCCTGTGAGACTTATCTCCAATTAACCACCAAAAAAGCCAGAAGTGGAGCTGTAGCTCAAGTGATAGAGTGTTAGCCTTGAGAAAGAGAGAGAGAGAAAAAAAAGCTCAAAAAACAGTACCTAGGCCTTGAGTTTAAGCCCAGAACTGGCACAAACGCACGCACACGCGAGAATGTGTGAGCACACACACACACACACACA
>NW_012279290.1:0-1668 GCF_000151885.1 Dipodomys ordii
AAGCCGGAAGTGGCGCTGTGGCTCAAGTGGTAGAGCGCTAGCCTTGAGCTGAAGAGCTGAGGGACAGTGCCCAGGCCCAGAGTTCAGGCCCCACAACCAGACCCAAAACAAAACAAAACAAAATGAGATCATACACTGGACACCAGTGGCTCACGCCTGTAATCTTAGCTACTGACAAAGCTGAGATCTGAGGATCGTTGTTCAAAGCCAGCCTGGACAGGAAAGTCTATGAGACACTTATCTGCAATTAACCGGCAAAAAATGGAAGCATAGCTATCGTTCAAGTGCACCAAACTTGAATGATAACCCGAAGTGAGAGAGCATGGCCCTGAGTTCAAGCCCCAGTACCTGCAACCAATTAATCAATTGATGAATCAATCAATCAGTAAATGTCACATAGTCACTGATGTTTTCAAAGATAGCAGAGAATCATAGGTTGCACAAACCTTGATACTGGAGTTCATATCCCAGTTTTTCTATGTTACTTGCTTATAATATAAAAGGATATTTTATCTCTGTGGACCTTTTATTTTCTTTTGCCAGTAGTAGGGGGTTTGAATGCACGGACTCAGGCTCACTTGGCTTTATTTGCTTATTTGTGGTTGGTGCTCTACCACTTGAGGCACACCTCTAGTCCTGCTCTTTGCTGGTCAATTAAAAATAGAGTCTTAGAGACTTTTCTTCCCTGACTGGCTTTAAACCTTGATCTTCTGGATCTCAGCCTTCTGAGTGGCTAGGAAGGATTACAGATGTGAGTCACCAGCATCTAGCTTCTGTACCTTTTTTCGTGCAGCTGGTAATGTCTACTTGGATGGGTGGTCATTGGTCAATGGACTCAGTCACTCAACTGGCCACAGGTAAAGGGTGGATAAAATACCCAGGGAATGTGAGCCTCTAGACAGGAAACCCTGGGTGGACTGCCTGCAGGGTAGAATAGCTGCATGTGTATCATGATCTTACATTCACAGTAATGTTTGCCTCCCCCATGTTTTCATTGGAATCTTTCATTTTCTTTCTGAGAATCAGGCGGGGCAGACTTATGGATTTGATTTTACAAATGAGAAAACAGAGACTCAGAGAAAAGAAAACAAGTGTCCAAATGTTCACTGAAGAGGAAACAGTCGAGACGGGGCTCCCTCCCCCAGTACATTGGGGCCCACTCAAACTCTATCCCTGGCTGCAGAAATGGATTCATATACAGCCCCTTCTCAAGCCTAGCCCTCCAATCTGTACTTGTATCCAATGGGTCACAAAAAACAAGAGAGCTGAGTGTTGGTGGCTCACTCATGCCTGTAATCCTAGCTACTCAGGAGGCTGACATCTGAGGATTGCTATTCCAAGCTGCCCAAACAGAAAGATAAGAGAGTCCATGATAGACTTACTTCCAATTAACCACCAAAAAGCTGGAAGTAGAGAGCTGTGGCTCTAGTGGTAGAGTGCCAGGCTTGATCAAAAAACACCCAGGCCCTGAGTTTGAGCCCCAGGCCCTGCATACACACACACACACACACACACACACACACACACACACACACACACACACACACACACACACAATCATCCATGAGCACTTTCTAATAGTATATTTTCTAGGCCTATTATAGGCCTATAAGCTCAAAGAATTGGTAAGAACAAATCTGGAAACTTGCTTTTCAAAATGCCTATCCA
>NW_012279291.1:0-1471 GCF_000151885.1 Dipodomys ordii
TGCTTATGTGGTGCTGAGGAATCGAACCCAGGGCCTCATGCATGCAAGGCAAGCGCTCTACCACTGAGTCACCTTCCCAGCCCCTGTATAAACTTTTTTTTCCTGTACATATCTATGCTAAAGTTTAATTTATAAATCAGGTCCAGTAAGAGAATAACAATAACTAACAATCAAATAGAACACTTGTAACAATATACTATGATGAAAGATATTTAAAATTAATGATCTATTCACTCCTAGAATTTTTTTACTTAATATGTTTTGTCCCTTTTCATCCACATGAGAAATGGAGACAAAGGACATGCAAAACCACGAGTAGAGGGGACCAGTCTACAAGGCAGGATTTTCACTCCAAAGCACTGCTTCCTGCTGGGCCTAGTGATTCATGCCTGCAATCCCAGCTACTCAGGAGGCTGAGATCAGAGGACCTGAGGTTCAAGGTCAGTCCAGATAGAAAATTACACTAGACTCCATCTCTAAAATAACCTGCAAAAAGCAGGGATAGAGGTATGGCTTAAAGGGTAGAGCACTAACCAAGCATGAAGGCTTAGTAAACTCAACACCCTGCATTCAAACTCCAGTACCCTAGAAAGAAACAAAAAAAAGCATGAAAGTATTCAGAGATTAAGAAACCGTTATAAAACAAGGAGAGCTGGGTGCCGGTGGCTCGCGCCTGTAATCTTAGCTTCTTAGGAGGCTAAGATCTAAGGAATCTGTTCGAAGCCAGCCCAGGCAGGAAAGTCTGTGAGACTCTTATCTCCAATTAATCACAGGGGGAAAAAAAAGGCCAGAAGTAGTGCTGTGCTTCAAGAAGTAACCTTGAGAAAAAGCTCAGAGACAGTGCCCAGGCCCAGAGTTCAAACCTCAGGAGCAGCGCGCGCGCGCACACACACACACACACACACACACACACACACACACACACACCAACAAGGAGTTAACTCCAAAAAGGTACACACACACACACACACACACACACACACACACACACCAACAAGGAGTTAACTCCAAAAAAGTACCTTTAATTTTTTTTAAATTTTAGAACACTTTGGAAACACAGAGAAGAGTGAAGTAGTGGTGTACTTGTGTTCATATTATTTTAGAAATCAAGAAGTACGCCAAGTGTATAGTTAGACTATAAACTGCTATGGCCCGGCCTTTTAAGCTCAAGAATGATAGCATCGTATCACACTTCTGACCCTTGCTTGCTCTGTTCTTTCCACTTTTGGAGCTTGAGCTTTATTTATGTGCATTTGAAGTATTTATGTAAGGGATGACATTGATTCAATTTTCCCTTTTTAAAAGCTCCTCACTCTTAGGTAAGCCAAAAGCAGAGAGACAAACGGCACATGATCTCCCTGATGTGTGAACATTAAATCCAAAATGCAAGGAGATATGACAGTAAACAGGACTCAAGAAACAATTTGTCGTATCATTACTAAATGACTCCATGTTCTTTTTTTTTTTTTTT
>NW_012279292.1:0-1659 GCF_000151885.1 Dipodomys ordii
CCACTTCCGGCTTTTTTCTTTTTGCTTATGTGGTGCTGAGGAATCGAACCCAGGGCCTCGAGCATGCTAGGCAAGCGCTCTACCACTGAGCCACCTTCCCAGCCCCTCAGTCATGATCTTTATCTTATACCTTTTTTGAATTTTTGCTCCCTGATTCTATTAGCCATGTAAAATTTCAATACCATGAATTAACTAAGATTTGGGGTGGGTAACAGCCATGTTTGAAAATAAAAATAAAACCTGGAAATCAGCTCACATACTAAAAGAAGTCTAGGATAGGTCTTGAAGTGAAGTTTACTGGGGGCTCAGTAGCAGCCATGCCTGTCCCCTGACCTGGCAAGAGTAATTGTCCATCCTTTCTCTTTTTCCAAATACCATTAGGAGCTATGATATTAGTCTCATCTTGGAGTCTTGCTCATTTGGGCAGGTGCATATGTGTGTAAGATAGATATTGAATAGAATTTCAGGGAAAACCCAATAAAAAGCTTTTAAATTTAGAGGTCCACACATTCTTATTGTAAAAAATTCAAATATCAAAATTCTTTAACTGAATATGGGTCCCCTTCCAGAGTCTCTTAGTGTATGCTATGCATTTCTGCAGACTTCTTTGCCTAGTGATGATACACAGGGACTGTTTTTGACCAGTTACTATTTACTTGAGATTTGGCAAATTAATCTCTCTGTGTGTCTCAATGCCTCACCTTTAATATATGGAGACAATATAATATCTATTTTACAGTGAGGTTGAGAACTAATCTACATGAAAAACTTGAAATAATCCTGGAATATAGTAAATGTTCAGTAAGTATTAGCTATAATTTTCATATGTATCCTAGTTAGCATTTCTTTCTCTGTGTTTTCTTTTTTCTTTTTCTTTTCTTTTTTTTTTTTTTTTTGATGCCAGTCATTGGACTGGAACTCAGGACTTGTGCACTGTTCCTGAGTTTTTTGGTTCAAGGCTAGCACTCTATCACTTGAGCCACAATTCCATTTCTGGCTTTTTGGCAGATAATTGGAGTCTTCATGGACTTTTCTGCCCAGGCTGGCTTCAAACCTTGATCCTCAGATCTCAGCTTCATGAGTAGCTAGGATTGCAGGTATGAGCCACTAGTACCCGGCCCAGTTAAATTTCTGTGTATTAGCCTTCCATGCAAGGATCTTTCTCTCACACACTCTAATAGCTAAACCATCTCTGGATATGGTTAACCCTGGTGGCAAAAGATTTCTTGGGAAAGTTTTCATTTTGGCTTCCAGATTCATTTCTTTCTGTATCTGCTCCTAGACTGTGAGAATAGAATCTGTATACTTAACTTCATACCTTACAGTGTATATGATGCTACAAGTATGTGTGAATAAGCAACTATATCTTCATATTATAATAGTTTCACCTCAACTATAACAGTATCTGTCAAGGCAGTACCCACAGTTCTCTTATGTCTAACCACTCAGTCAAATTTTCTTTTTTCTTTTCTCTATCTCTCCTTCCCTCCCTCTCTCCCTCTTTCTTCCTTCCTATCTTTTTTTTTTTTTGCCAGTCATGGGGCCTGAGATCTGGGCCTGAGCGTTGTCCCTCAGCTCTTCAGCTCAAGGCTAGCACTCTACCACTTGAGCCACAGCGCCACTTCTGGCTTTTTCTGCTTATGTGGTGCTGAGGAATCG